>NW_010192508.1:23901-40360 GCF_000695765.1 Mesitornis unicolor
CCTGCTAGTGTGACAAGTGTTTGCAGGACTGAGCTCTTAATTGTACCTGCCCTATGTACTTAAGTGTACTTAAATCATCATCAAGAAACTGAAATGTGGCTGCCCATCTCTTGGACAGTTACTGGGCCAGATTTTTATAAATACAAATACAATTTAGATGAAATTTGCAGAGATATGAGCATTGCTGGATTAGATGGAAACCATAATATTTTTTATATGGCTGAAACCTGTTCCCATAATGTTTAAACCTGACAGTTCGAAACCCACTGTAAGAGGTGTCAAGATGTAGTTCTGAAAGGGATGGGTCAGCTTTGATCCGGTGTCTGTGTGTTTTGGGATCCTGACCAGGAGCCAGACAAAACAGTAATTAACACCTATTATTGTCAACATTAATTAAATGCCTTGAACAATCAAAGTCTGTTAAAAATTTGTTATTTTTTGTAAATTCAACCTCCTTTTTGTAACTGGACAGAATTATTAATGTAGAAGAAACTTAAAAAGCTGATCCAGAAACCATGCCATTTTATTTACTTTAAGTAAGTAAAATATTTTACATATTCCTATAAACCAGATAGGTTTGTTTCGTATTGCATTGGGGGGTTTCTTCTGTTGATTAAACATTGACTCATTTACATTTATATCACTTCTGCAGTAACAGCTTTATCATGGTTACATTATTACTATTACAGTTTAACCTCAGGTAAAAAAAAATATCTCATAACTCTATACAATTTTCTACCTAATAAATCTGATTCTCTACCTCAGTTTAAAACAAAGACAGTTCCGCTTTTCCAGTTTGCAGACTGGGATAATGCATTCGGAGTTAAAAGCAAAATGGATCTTCCTGCCCATAATTCAGTTTTCAATGATAAGTAACAAAACTCCTAATTAAGTGGGGCACCGAGCATTCAGATTTTTCTGCCTGCCATATACAGAGCATTAATGAAGGCAACGCTTCCTACCATGAAGAGTCTGGTGCTGCTGTGGTATCTGAAAAGGGGCATTTCTTGTCCAGAAATGAATGAGGAGGCTGAAGACAGAAGAGGAGGGTGCAGCACGCTGAATGTCTTGGTGTGGACAGGCTGCTGTCCAGTCATGTCAGAGTGGCCAGTGGTTACTGACTCCTTTGGTAGACTCTGGCTGTTCTTGGTGCATACATCTGACAAATATCTGATCTTGGTGAAATTGGTTTTCTTTTCATAAATAAGCCTTATCAAATAAGCAAACTCTCATCCTACAGTGATGTAACACTTTAGAATACAAGCATAAAGGAAAGTTCAGTCAGAACTGCTCATTGAGACCTGCACAAAGTTAGTGGTGAAGAGCTTGAGCCTCCCTTCTTCATCCTAGCTTTTAAGCAGATCGCTAGATGACTAGCTACATACCTACCCAACAACTTCAAGCCTGAATATTTCACCTTTGGAGGGACCATTCTTACTCCTGTTCAAATCTATGAGGCTTTTTGAAGTGGCTTTATTGAAAACAGAATCTCTCTTTCACTAAATAATAAAATCATCAAGGAAAAGGTTTACTATTCACATGCTAATTGACAGCAATGTTTTACCAAAAAGCAGTGAAAGTTAATAAGCAGGTAGTAAAAAAAAAAAAAACCCACAATAGGATAACTCTGCTAAATGTAGCTAATCTGAAAAAGTGTCTGAAACTAGTGAAAACAATTACCAAATAATAGTTTATTTTAGAAGCTCATTAACTAATGTTAAATTAATTTGGAACTCCTTAATAAAGCAAGGTAGGCAAGTAAGGTGATTAGTAAGATTTTGTTCTGATCTTATTTGCATCTTTGAACATAACAGTGCTTGCTCTACTGAAACCAACCAAGTGATAACAGCCAAATCAGGATCTTGGCCCTTCCGTGTAAAAGCTTCCTCTAACAACCACTGAATGGCCACGGAATTACTTCTGTTGACTGAATGAATGCTGAATTTGTCCAAGGGTCAGTGATCCTGGTCAATATGACTGTCTAGAGTTTTCGCTTGTGCACACTCTCGCAGCATGGCATTCACAGGTATATGGGGAAATCATTGGACTTCTGCTTGTCCAACAATATTGAGTCTGATCCACCCATGAATTCCAGACAGAGCGGGACAATGCTGGGCACGTGCAGCTGGTGAGAAGAAATTTGCCTTAATGAGTATTACAGGGTCAGAGACTGGGAAAGAAAATTTGCTAAGCTCCAGTTAATTCCACAGCTAGAAAACAGCAAGGATGCAGCAATTTAATTTGTATAAGATGTCACCAGAAAGTGATGGACTTAACCCTGGCTTATGTCACCCAAGTACCTAGTGCAAAACATTTATAGTTAGATATTGACTGTTGCAGAATTGATGAAACATTGATCATTGAAGGAATACAATTTAGAATTATCTGACAGGTGATTCTCCTGTTAAACCATTTCTGATGTTTACTGTGGATATTGCTATGCAAGGATTTACCCTTAAGAGAAAATACTCTAAGGAGAGTGCAAACTATGTAAGTTTAGAAGTAAATGAAATAGTAAGAATTGGTTAGATCTACTTTTTTTACTGCCTCTTCATTACCACTTTATCTTTCTGCACTGCCTCGGATGAAAAGTGTCTCCAGGGAATTTTTGCCTTGCTTTGAAGAACAATATTATACTATAAAAACAATTGAAAACATGAGGAAATAAGCTGCAGCAATGTTTAATTTTGAACACAGATGATGACAAAATACCACTAGATTTTGTATATCAAGGTAATTGAGAAAAAACCCAAACAAATATTGCTATTCTTGAATTTGTCAGTGTTAGAAAATGTGATTGGTAGAACTCAAGGTCTCAGAAAGGTAAGAAACATATCCCTTTCTAAAGAGTGTCTTTCTCTGAGCTGAATTTATGATATTCTGCCAGTGAGCATTTTCTTGCTCTGGTCTGCTCTCTTCAAAGTTTCTGTGCAAGCCCTGCTCAGGTCCTCTACAATGGCAGACCCCAGAGCACACTTCATTACAGGCTTGCTCTTGCCTGGTGTATTTTTGAAGTAGTGCATCCATTAAACATAAGGATGGAAGCAACCTGCAAAGCAGTTTTTGAGAGAAGAAATCCAGAAAGATTATGTTACTTCTTCTGATGGCTGCATATTTTTTGCTTTTACTTGACAGAGACAATGATCTTTGATGAGCATAGTGTATGGTTTTCAGAGATACTATCTGTATCTGTTGCTGCAGGGTAGTTGAAGTCAGTGACTTTGTAATTTTTCCCCGTTTTTCCTCTCTTTCCAGAGAGCTGTATCCTCACAGGCAGACTTTCTCTCATAATTATCCATCTTTTACTCCTCCCCTTCTTCATTTTATTCTGTCTTTGAGCAGAACTAAACCAATAAACAGAGCTGAAGTTTATTAATTCATGACTGTATAATTCTCCCTCACACACGTATCCATGCTATCCTGCCATTTCTTAGTTGATTTTATAACACAATATTGTAAAAGGTCTTTTACTATTGAGACCTTATTATGCTTCAAAATTAACATTAGAAATCTCTGTACTACAAAATGCAATCAAAATAGTTAAAGCTGAACTACAGTAATAATCAATAAGCAAAATACTTACTCAACAGTCTCTAAATAACAAGTAGCAAAGCTCTGTTTTTTTTTAAATGTATTGAGTCAATTAACTTCCTTTTCAGCTTGCAAGATCCAGTTACTTTTTCTTTGTATCTTGTAATGAAACTTACTCAAACACAGCGGTATAAATTGCTCTTTTATATTACACTAAAATCAAGTAAGAACTTCTGAGGTGGAAATTTAACTAGCTACATGTATAATATTATCACACACATTCTGGTACTATTGGAGAAATGAAAAATAATAGTGATAGCTCTCATTAATAATTGATTTATAGGAAGCTATGGTGTTATAACCGTGAAGATGTGCTGGAAACCAGAAACATGTTGGTGGTCTATTAATATTAAAGATCAAAATTATTCCTTATTCATGTATAATCTCTTCAAGTTTTATGACAAGACATATCATGCCTTTGTTCTAATCCAGTAACTGCAACAAACTCATACATTTTTAAAAACTGAGTTGGAGTATCTGACAGGGAAAAATCTGTTTCTGCAGTTAAAATAAGGGTGTCATGGTTTACATGGAATTGACTACAGGCTTTCATTTTTACAATGTTAATATCTTATTAAAAAACGAAAAAAAAATGAAAGATGAGTCTATTTTGGCATTAGAACAATTCAGTACAGCCACAAGGGCCAGGTACAGGTGAAGTGTTACGCAGAAGTCTATTACTTCTCACTCTGTGGTGGTGTTACCCAAAGCACTTTTGATCTGTGGTATGGTGCATCTCCCACAGTGGTGCGGTATTTTGTCATTTAGCATACTCTGCATATTCCAGGAAACAGCTCTGTAACATCCAGTACTGCCTGACATTGCCTGGTAAAATTCATTCACAGACACTTATAAGGATCACTTGATTTCAGGATTGGTATGGACGTGCTGCAGTATAACATAGTTTTAACTATATCTGCAAAGATTTTATGTGATTGTGGTGCCTATATTATGATAGAACTTAAAAAAAAAAGTTAAACTAAGACTTATGGTGAGTTAAATAGCTTTTTCTGGAAAGAGAAACAGCAGCTGTAATTTTTAATTAACGTATGTTTCAAGGGCACAACATGTGAAAGAGTTATAACTGTGTTGGTTCACCAAAGCATTGTTTCCAAGGCCACAACTTGTTTTTAATGAAACACCTGCAAGAAAGATATGTTTCATCTTTCTTTTTTTCTCTTCTGTAAAGATAAGAAAAAGGTTTTAATTTCCAAATTATACATTTCAAATTACATACAATGCAAGAGAATAATATATTTTGCTTCTTTTTAATGATCTAAAACGAAGACTGACTGATGTACTAGCTAAGTGTTTGGAAGAAAAATTTCTTGTTTAATATAGAGTAATATATTACACTAAAATGAGATTATTTTTCTTTTGGTGCATTTATAGAACAGAACAAAAGCCCTTAGCTATTCTGCATTTCAGGCTTTTTTAATGTTAATGTAAAAGATATGTATGACATTACTTTTATAATCTTAAAAAGAGGAGTTATTAAAATGAGATTAGAAATGCCAGTGAATAGTATTTGGATAAAATGAGAAACTCTTCTAATGGATTTTTATAAATTTTTAATGAGTTAAACTGTTTATAAAGAGCCAGTTCTTTTATAAAAGTCAAAAGTTGAAATAAGACACGATCACCTTCATGTGCTTGATTTTAAATACAGAACAACAGAATGCATACATATCGTATTTGATAAGTTAAAAGAAGTATCATTATCAACAGAGAATGTGATTTCGTAAGTCATTAAAAGGCTAAAACTTTGATTTTAAGCATATGGATAAAATCAAACTGTGATGCTGTGGAGACTCAAACTCTTTCCAGAAAAACAAAGCAATAAATGAATACCTTGACCAAGAAATGAATACATGTTACTGGAAAATTAAGAAATTAACTTTACATTTTACAATTATTGTTCTATATTTAATGTAGTTTTATGTACAAAATGGATCAATTTTCTTCAATATTCTCTAGCAATTTATAGTTTTGGTTTGTTGGTTTTTTTTTTTACATTAAAAATCTTTATCAAAGTCTTAATATATTTACAAATACAGTACTTTAGGAATATTAGGAACCAAAGAATTGATAGATGCCTCAGAGAACTCGTTTCAGCAGCCAGGTCTTACTAGATCCACGGTCTTACCAGAATGGCAAGCTGAGCTCCCATTATAGCCTACTAGTCCAGTTGTTAATGAAGGAGGGACCTCGCTATTCAGAATCTGCAGAAAGAAAAGCAGCTTCACAGTGTCTCCTTCAGGTAAAGATCCTGAATAACAAGCATCCTAAAAATGAGGGAGCTTGAATTGCTGAAGTGTTAAGATTCTGCCTGAACAACGTCTGAGATACAAGCTTGGATGGAACACAAGTGAGAGATGGGTGCCTCATCTTCACTGGTAAATCAGTATCTGTCTGAAGAAGGTGAGCAAATTGGTAAGTTTTCCCAGCATGATCTTGAGTTTCAGAAAGTTTCTGTAAACTTGGGAAGAATACTGATGATCCTTAAATAAAGATCTGGCCATTTACAAAGAGATGTGTAAAAAGAAAGTTCTGTATAGTGCATATACTCTTGATGTCTGCATGCTTACACTGACCATCTCAATTGACAGGGAAGGTTGCTTCAAATGGAAATCTGTAGCACTTGGCATACCAAGAACTGAGCAATCATCACGATTTCATTGGGAAGCAAAGATGCACAGCAACTCAGTAAGTCAAGGTGTTTGTAAGAAGTACCTGGAGAAGGACTAAACTAACTTTACTGTCTTTACAGATGGATCAGTGTACAGGTAACTGGCCATTATTTTTGAAAATTTTTGTAGGCTAAGTACACCTAGATATACTTTGCTGGTAATGTGCTCTCGTAGCCCAGAAGACCAGCAATATATATATTGTTATATATATACTATTGCAGCTCAGAAGGCCAGCCTGGGCTGCATCTAAAGAAGTGTGGCCAGCAGGTCAAGGGCGTGATTCTGCCCCTCTACTCTGCTCTGATGAGACCCACCACCTGGAGTCCTGTATCCAGCTCTGGAGTCCTCAGCACAGGAAAGACGTGGACTATTGGAGTGGGTCCAAAGGAGGGCCACAAAAATTATCAGAGAGCTGTAACACCTCTCCTATGAAGACAGGCTGAGAGAGTTGGGGTTGTTCAGTCTGGAGAAGAGAAGGCCCTGGGGAGACCTTATTGTGGTCTTCCAGTGCTCAAAGGGGGCTTATAAGAAAGATGGGACAGACATTTAGCAGGGCCTGTTGCAATAGGACAAGGGGTAATGGTTTTAAACTAGAAGAGGGTAGTTTTAGACTAGAAGAAGAAGAATTTTTTTACGATGAGGGTGGTGAAACACTGGCACAGGTTGCCCAGAGAGGTGATAGAAGCCCCATCCCTGGAAACATTCAAGGTCAGGTTGAATGGGGCTCTGAGCAGCCTGATCTAGTTGAAGATGTCCTTGCCCACTGCAGGGGAGTTGGACTAGATGACCTTCAAAGTTCCCTTCCAACCCTGACTATTCTATGATTACATGAAAATCTAAATTGTTCTCCTGTACAGTGCAGGGTGTGTTTCATCCATACAATCAACAGCGTATTTTGGAAAGGCATCCAACCTTGATACAACAGCTTTGAAATATGGAAGAATCTACAAAGTACCTGAGTTAATGTTGCTTTGTTAATGATCTGTTAAAATAATTTGTTACCTCTGCATCCTGCCATGCCTTTTTGTGAAAGATTAAAGCAAGCTCTCTTCTTAACAGCTCTGTTCTAAACTCCTCTCCATGTAAATACTCTGTCTCCATGCAAGACTCTGATCTCATAATGGTTTTATATTTCTCAGGAAAAATGAAACAACCAAAGCTTCTGTGGGTTTCTCACTTTTCAGATAAGGTTTCACAGTCTTTGAATCATTCTTTTGTGTCTTGCCAGAGTCCAAAACTCTTTCACAACCCCTGCCTTAAAAACTGGACATCCAGACTGCATATAACATCTCAACAGCATGTGCTTGGTTGAACCAGCAAGAATAATGCTGTAATCAACTTGATAATTGCTTGAGGTTAAGAATCAGAAGTCTTAAAATACTGAACTGTACATGATTTCCCCAGTGTGGATGCTATGTCATTGTTATCAGTTGATGTTGATAATGTCTTTTTTTACTGTATTACATTTTTTATCATTTTTGCTGATCATTTGTAGATGTCATAGTGAAGGCCTTCTAAAGCTTTCCAGCATCTGCCTTGCTTGACAAATATAGCTACTTGTATGTAGTTTAACAGATAAAAATATCAAATAGCTTAGCAAGTCCACTGGAGAACTAATTTTTTAGTGAAAAGTGAGAAGGAAAGAGAGCTACCAGGAGGACAAACATATTGGGGAAAAAGGGTGAGGAGATAAGCTGATGCATGTAGAGAAGAGCTGAACTCTTCTTTTGCTTCAACCTTGTCCTCCATCCTCCCTTCGTATTTTCCCACCTGTCTCATTTAATATTAATTTGTCTTCTTCCCTGCCACCCTTATTTTTTCCACATTCCTCTGTGAGTTGGAATTCATCAGCCGGCAGAACAGCAGACCACTCCCTCACCAGAATGTTGCACTAGTAGGTACTAGATAGTGAGGTATGCTAGGGAAAGTGTTTTCACAGGGATTTAATATTAGATGCTGTTGGAAACAAAGAGAAATGTGTAGATCTTTTCCAGTGTAACAATTCTTCTTCCCCTCTGAAAGTGTGCTATGAAAAGGCATCCTCCATTTGTTTCTTCTGTTGGCTGCTGCCTGTTTAAAATTATGCATTAGTTTCAAGCTGTGCCTGAATGCTGAGCAGGACATGAACCCAGACCAGCAGGGCTCTAATCCTGCCTTCCCTACCAGTGCAAGGGAAAACATAAGTTTTAACTGCAACTGTGCTGCTACGTTTGATCCCAAATTTGTGATCATAACCACAATGTCTACTGACAAGCTATTAAACAAATCCTTTCTGCACTTTTTAATGATCTGCCTCAGGACTGCTATCCAGAACATTTAACTGGCCATCTGTTAAAAGTGGGCATCATCGTGAAATAGGTAGGTACAGATGAGTAAACGTTGACTGCAGAATATTCTGTCTATAGACCATTTTCTGATAGCTTTATTCATGTTAATATGAGAGGTTTTTTTTTCTACTGGGAAGGCCAGTGAAACCAGCAGGTTTATTCAAGAAGTAAGGCACTATTTGAAGTTAGTGATCCAGGACCAAATCTTTTGAACAATATGGTTTTCTCTCAGCGGTTAGTTTTAGACTAGCATAACACTATTATTTTCAATAAGCTTCCTGTATAAGTGAGTTGAACACCAGTTCTGCTACTTCCTGATTACCCTTTAAAATTTATTTCCTTTAATATCTTAGCAAACTGAAAGAAAACACCACAAGTTTTAATTAGATTGTATTCCAATGTTTTGTAAGGCATGAATATGCCTGGAAGTCAGCAAGAATAGCAGTATTTCACAGTAAACAGCAAAATCTATTTGTGTCCTGCGTGCCTTTGCCAATATAAATCAGAAACATGAACAGTGAAAGAATACTATCTGACTACTTCTTTGTTTAAAAAAATAATAAATTACTACTCTGCATGAATTTTTATATGCTTTTATATATTGGGTACTGCTGTGCAAGCACAGCTTTGGTAACTGCCTTGCTGTAATAGGATTTGGAAGATAGAGAACCTCTTCTCAAACAGGATTAATAACTGTCTCCACAGAGCTAGTAGATAGATTTTGAGTGCTCTCCATAAGAAACAAGTTGTTATCTTCCCTAAACCAATGCACTAATTATCACAAAATGCTTGATTTTGAACTTATTTTAAAGCAGCATGTAATTGTACTCCAGTTATTGAGTTTCTGAGAGTAGTACTGCAATGAGAGGATCCAAAGGATATCTCATGAGCAAGTGAAATTAGCTTTCTTTGCGATAGCAGTTGAAACAACATACAGCAACAGGGGATAATATAGGGAGATAAAGATAAGTAGAAACGAACATCAGGAACTAGCATTGATCATGCAAAAGCTGTTCTCTCTATGAAGTGTTTTTCACCTGACTGTCATTATAAAAACAGTCCTCTCAAGCTCAGATTTATCCCTTTGTTCTATATAAACTTCTGCTTCTGAGGGTTTCCTGTTTTTTTTTCCCCACTAGCACTTTCTACCTGTCCAAAAGTATTTTTTCTTCCTGCTATTTTTTTGAGTACCTCTGCATCACAGCTTGTTCTTGGGAGGCAAAACCACATCAGTTGACAGGAATAGAGAAATAATCTAAGGCAAAGTAAGAAATGGCACCAGTCATCTCCTCTGTCAGAGGTTAAGCATAGCACCAGGGTGTTCCTGGACACATCTCATTTTCTAGTCAGAAATTATGCACAGGTGGAATGTGAGGACATTTTACATCGGTATGAGATTTGAGAGTATCTTCTAGCATGGCCAAGCCTGGTAGTGCTCCTGTGTGCTGAACTTCCAGAAATAACCAGAGCGTGCGTGTTGTGTACTGCAGCCACTCGGTGGTCACACGCTTGTGCGCACTGCTCTGGTGTCTTGTCAGTCTGGGACTTACTCGCTCACCATAGTGTCCTTCATCTTCACCACCAACCTTCTTTCCATCTTTCAGCTTTTCCACTAAGTTCAGTTCTTTGATTTCGTTTTTAGCAATTCAGATTGCTAAGCAATGGCAATGCAGTTATTCATGGCCCAGGAAAACTTCAGATAGCTGGCACCCTGGCAAATGAGCTCAAAGAAGTTGATGTTCCCTGCTTAAAATGTTTAGGAGTAGAAATAACGCCCTGTGATGAAAGTTTCTTTTAATGAACAGTTATGATAGCAGTTTGCTAAAGGCTAGAAATACGTTGGATATTCAGGAGTAACAGTTCTTTCTCAGAAATGAGCTTTGATTTCTGAATACAGAGCAGAGAGAAAAAGTGATAAATGGAACAGATGATTTTGTTTGCTGCTAATAATTTATCAGCTCTAATCAGGGTGAAACCTATCCATTAAAATGTATGCGGAAATGTGATGATAGTATTAGGAGTGCCTCATTCTGTTAATTCATTTAGTACTCAGTGTAATAGCACTAATCATAATTAACTCCTCTGGTATTAATAGGGTTGTCATACAATACGTACAGTGTTTGCATGAGAATTCCACTTTAGATTCTCATTAATTAAAACACCATAAAAATGTCAGCACTTTAATTTGCCTTATGTTAAATACTATGAGGAGGCTTCCAAATTTTTCCTATTAGAATTCATCAAAATACTGCTGTTACATTAATTTTAGCCAGAAGTAATAGTTTGTAACCACCTATTTATCAGCTTAATACTTTACTGTTTAAAGGTCTTTCATTTTTCAGGAGATTACTGTTGCTAATGGAGCAGTAGCTTAATATACCAATGTTGGAGTTTTTATTAGGTTAATACCCTGTGTTTTCTGAATAGGTTTCTCTGCCATTCCTCACAAAATGCCTGGTGTCAAGGTGTGGACAGGGTTAGAGGCTTGGTTTAAAAGCAGTTCTGGTGGGAAAGGGGTCTCTCCACGGTGCTGTCCAGAGCCTCTTCAGCAGCACCAGGAGGAAGGGATAGCCCAGTTGTGCTGTCTCCAAGTTGGCCCTGGGTGCAGGCAGCCAAATTGGGGATAGATGGGGTGAAGAGGACTAAAAGCAGTAGCAGTTTGGTATCTAAAGAATAAATCCATATTGTCCATTGGCTCACTTGTAATGTGCATGAAGCCTTGGTCAGCTGAAGGTTTGTTTCGTTATAGGGACCACATGGCTAATGTGGTGATCGGTGGTGTTCACACTCCCTGCTCCCAGTCAACCTGGTAAAGAAGATGGTATGATAAGAGGCAATGCTGCTGTTCCTGCAGTTCAAGCTCTTGTATGCTCTTCAATAAATTCATTGATGTTATTAGAATTCAAGGCATTAAAAAATCACTACTTAGATCCTGCTTCCTCAGCCCAAATGCAAGTGTGTCTTAAAAAACCCAAGGGTTTTCTTTATTGTTTTTCCTTCACTTTGCCTTTTGTTTCTTTAGAATATGCCTTGTCTGCCACCCTAGGACGTGAGAGCTGGAGATCCACAAGTTATCAGATGAATTCTGGAGCTGAAAGTGAAACACCAAATAGCTTGTGGCCACACACCAAATTACTTCATGGCATGACTATAATATAAGGTTCAGAGTTGTAGATTTAAACCTGATGAGGTAAAGGAGTAGCTGGAGTTGTATCTTGAGTGATGACTTGAGGGACTGGCATGCAGAGCCTTGTTTGAGCTGGTATTATTTATCCAGGAGTTTGTAGCTCTCTACAGTACCAGAAGAGTTTCTTTATACTTTCCTAATCCACAAATGTCCTGTGGTGGTGTTTTAGTAGATTTGATACTTTATGTTATGGCAGCACGTATGTTGAATGTAAGCTTTAAAAGATCTTTGTATTCAGACTGAACGCTTCAGGATCAGTGAACCATCACAGGGTTAATTAAAATTCATGCTTTCCTTTTTATTTTCATGCTGCCTTATTTGTATTCAGGAGATGTCTTGAGCAGGTTTATTTTGATAGATTGTTATCCACAATAAATTGAAATACCTTTCACAGTGCTCTCTGTAAGATAAGAAAAAAATTACTTGAGTTATATTCCTAAATCCTAGGTGACTATGCCAGTAGATTGATTTGTGCTGTAGGTTTCCACCTTCATTTAAACATTGCCGAAATGAGCCTGAAGCTTAATAATTTTTATCCGCTCTCTAAGAAAATATTGGAAATTATTAATTGATCGTACATATTAAAATATTTATACAGCAGTTAAAACATCATTCTTATCACTGATACACACTATGGTCCAAAACCCATCCATCAGTTCAGGCATTTTCTATTCTGTTTTGTTTTCTTCTCTCACACGGCAGTTTGTGACATGATTGTGTTATGTTTGTGGTACAGTATAATAGAATGAATACGCTTTTGATGCCAGCACTATTAGGGTAGCTGTTGATTTGTGTGGGTGTAGTACCAAAGGGCTGAGTAGATGGCAGGGCTCACAATCAGGTCCCAAACTTTGTACAATGAAAGGTGAAAAGGAGGCTCTATGGACTTTATCCAAGTAATGATGATTTTTCTGAATAACAGGAATGTACAGGAATAAAGGAACCTTCATCTCACTCAGTGTGTCCATAGTAGTTCTAGGCACCTAGGAATTAATTTGTAGTATTTTTCCTTAAGAAGCTGCAGTTTGCAAAGGCAAACAACATTGATGTAATCAAAAGAGAAAAGTATAACCAAAATTTAAACATATGTTTAACTATGTTAAATATATAAAAACTTCTCTCTCTGTATACAAATATGTATACATAAGATGCATTTTTTGCATACATCAGGTAATTTGTTTTGAGGGGCTATTTTCTGATTATGGAAAACTTATGGATCAGCTGTGTTTCACTGCCCCTACCCTGTCCTGTTGTTTCTTAGTGTTAACATGGTAGAAATATAATCTATTACTTGAATCAGCATTCTTATCTAAAGAGGGTAAAACTTGTCCTCCAGTGGTGGGAAAAGCTCTTGAGGGATTGGTAGCAATCTGATCATATTCAGGTCATCTAAGAGATGAACTGTCTCCTGGAAGATCCCTTTTTCCTCTGGAGACTGTTGGAGTGCCTAAAAAGTTGCCTTAATATGGAAGTATTTAAGTGTCTGAGTAAGGTGAGATATGACTCAGCCTACATCTCCAAAGCATAATGATAACTTTTGAAGACTTGTAAACATTTTGAAAGCTTGTGAGGGTCAGGTCATTCTAATGGATGGTGAGCTAGATATGGAGTCAGGTCTGGACCTGACCTGTTGTTGCCTTTTTGGGTGAGTTTTGAACAGCTCTTCTTCAAGGAATTTTCTTTTACTCTCTTTGTACAACACCCAGCTCAGTGGGATTCTAAGCACAGTGGGAGTTTTTGGACACTGTCATAAAAATTACTAATAATTTCAACTTCAGAATTCCCTTTCTTTGCAGAAGTGTTCTGTTTTGAAGGTGTCTTGGCAGTGTGTGGTCTTGTCTGTCTTCTCAGCGCAGTGGGGGAGGCAAAGCTATGCACTTTTTATGCAGTCTCTTGTCAAAGAAGGAACTTGTAACACATCAGCTGGAGAAAGCTGAAATACTGGACCAATTTGCAAGAATTCTGACAGAAAAATGATATATTTTGATAGTCTTTCTTCCTACTGTTTTTCCTGGCAGCCAATTCATGTTCATTTGTGAAAAGTCTGTTTTCTGACTTGACAGAATGCTATTCATTGGCAGAAATGAAAAAGGCTGCTTATAATTTGTGTCAATGAGGAAGAGACCCTTTGATATCCTTTGCTGATCAGGAATTTTCTTATTTTGAGAGAAACACGAAAGCATGGCTGCATTCAGAAAAGTGACTCTCTGAGTGTGATGCATTATTATATTCTATACTCTAATGTGTTTTCTGAGTTCCTATCTGCTCAGAACAGTTGCTGAGAAAATTAGGTTTTGTTACTGCAGAGCTCATACATTCGTGGAAAGGCAAAAGTTGACACACTTTACCTCTTGCAGTGTCAGTACAGTTCTACCATGCCCAAAGCCTTTCCCTGTTGGTGCTGAGATGCGAAG
This sequence comes from Mesitornis unicolor, assembly GCF_000695765.1. Taxonomy (NCBI): domain Eukaryota; kingdom Metazoa; phylum Chordata; class Aves; order Mesitornithiformes; family Mesitornithidae; genus Mesitornis; species Mesitornis unicolor. Next base: position 38,111 of record NW_010192508.1, read on the forward strand.
AAAGAAAAGTTAACAAAATTTGTTTTCTATTCTTTTTTACCTTGTTCTAGTAATGAGAGAAACTTGGCTGCCTGGCAGGTCCCTACATTTCTTTTTGATTTCCAGAGTAACAAAATCAGTTGAGGAAGAGCCTCACAGAGAATCGCATAGCAAACTGAGATGCTGTTTTGGAATTTCTTTTCTGATGCTACTTGCACTTTTGAAGAGGTGTACTAAGGCTGGTAGGCCTGATTGTCTTTAAACATTTTTCCCACTTATAAGCTTTATGCAGACTTTATATGGTTTTAAAATTGTGTTTCAGACCCAAATAAGGGTTTAGGTACCTGATGTTTTATTCATTTCTGCTTTATCAGCCGGTCTAAAGAAGACTTAACCTCTGCTCATCAACCTTGCTTATATCTTTAAACTGCTATGGGTACATGAATAAATCCTGCAAGAGCTTTTCGCCATTAAAGACTGCTTTGCTGTTGTAGTGTGTACTATTTATCTGTGCACCATTATCAAAACTGCAAGTGACTTTTTTTCCTTATTGATTAGATGTTGCACTTGGTTTCTGTGCATAATCTAGCAGGTTACTGGTTGGGAGTCTGGTTCCTGTGTTCTATGAAATTTCAAACTAGATGAACACGCTGGTTTCCTCTAACAGTCTTTTCAGACAAAAACATTTTAATGATGTGCAGGAAGGTGTAAGCATTTCAAGCAGTTTATCTCGTGGAAATAAGAAGTGTGTCCTCTTCACAGACCTGACTCTGGGAACTTGGGACCACAACTTGGAAGCCTTCACCTGCAAACATTCTCATGGGAAAATCTGAGAATCTAGATGAGATCCTGATCATATTGAAATCAATAAGAAGTTTTGGCATTGACATCAATGAGACTAAAATTTTATCCCTTTTATTTCACAGTTGTTCTGTGCTCATAAAATGCAAGGTATGTACTTTTTACTATGGCTGCACATGAAACCAGACCTAAAGAGTTATGTATGTACCTATTGAAAAGAAAGTATACAGTTTCTCAGTTAATATGCCACAGGATTTGTTGATGGGATATGAGCTAAAGGAATAAATTATTTAGAGACTACTGGCACTTGGATATTGCAGATGGAAAAATGTGTATAGCTAGGACCAGATGTTAAACCAGAGTTTCAGAATTAATATTCTCTCTGTCAGATGGCTGTGGAAGTTGAAAGGCTTAGGCAAAATGCAGACGTTCCAGGGGAGATGAAAACTCAGGCCTCACCGCTGAAAACTGGAAATTTCTCTCAGGGAAGGCTTTCTACCTGTGAAACTGAGATACCAGCATTTCTTTTCTCCTTTTCTTTGTTAAGTCTCTTCTGGTGAGAGACTATTGGTAAAGACTATAATGATCTGTTTGTGTGAATTTGTAATCGTACCAACAGGAATTCGCTGATACTGATCAAGGCAGAAGTTCTCCTTAATATATTTCCCAAAACCAAATAAAGTGACTATTTTTGAAGTACAGTAAATTGATCAGATGTTTCTCAGTATCTTACTGTGTTTCCTCCAATATTTTAATGAAAGAATAGGGTATTTCTCATCACAGTGCCAAAATCTCAGAACTGAGAGCAGTGAATTGCTGTTGTTATGGGAACAAAGGTCCAGCACACTGCTCCAGTTCAATTGTTTTGAAACAGAACTGGCTTCTTTCATGGATGCTGCACATATGGGAAACCAGCCTGCCCCAGGATGGCCTATGGAGCAACCTGGTTCAGTGGGAGGTGGCCCTGACCATTGCAGGGAGGTTGGACCAGATGATCTTTAAGCTCCCTTCCAACCCAAACCATTCTGTGATTCTATAACATGAAGCATTTATTAATACACCAATACTAATATACTAATAAAAATACAAACCCAGTGGTGCCCACGGAAGAAAATTAAAAAATAAACCTTATACAAACTTGTGCACTGACCATGTCCTGCCCTAGAGTCAGCCAATTAAATTTTTTTCTGATGATGCAATTCTCACAATATCTTTGCCTGAGATTGTGATGTTAACTGAAAAACTAGTTTCTCTACCCACACAGAGCACTTCAGCTCTTTAGCTTAATCATGCTCTCGAGTTAATCTATCATATTAAAAGCGCTTGATTTATGATTACATTAAATTTGAAAGTTGGTAATATTGTCTTCTCTGTTCCCCATTCACAGCATCTAGATGGAGTGGCCAGAATGTCAAAATTGTGTAGCAGTCAGAAGCTCTCAATGGACAATATTTTTTGGAAAGGGAAAGA
>NW_010192508.1:40391-64239 GCF_000695765.1 Mesitornis unicolor
TTAATTGGGACAGCAATGCTCTTTTCCTCAAATGTCAACACCTAACGTTGAGAGATCAAAAATAATGGGGCTATCATACAGTAAATAACCGTGTGTGATATTACAGTTTTACAGAGCAAGAAATACATTGCTTGTGCTTCACTTGGCTTTTGCTTTATGAGACAATAAAGTCTTGTGGCAAATAAATGCCAGGACCTCAGCCCAAGGGAGTTGGTGATGCTTCTCAGAAGACTTTTGCGGGGCTTGTTTATTGCCTCATAAACTCAAAGCCAAATGAAGTTGCTATAATGTTACATTTTGCATATGAATTATGCCTCCCCTGTCCATCTGCAGTTATGCATATTTGTTATTGCCTGGGTTTCTTTTCCTTCTGTCTGTTCTCTTTTACATTTCTACCTGCAAGTGTTGTTAGGTGGGACTACTATCCCAAAATGTATGGGAGATGTCACTATCGCTAACCTGTTGCTATTTACAAGTCAGGCACCAAAATCGTAAGATACAAACAGAAATCAGTGCATGCTGGATATGTCTTCTGGGATTTCAGCTGATATGTTATATCTGGGACATGTTAGAACTTTCTGGGCTTACAAATATCCTGTGTGGAATAAAAAGAAAATGTAGGTTAAGAATCTCAAGTCCCTTAATGTGCTCAGGCTTCAAATATACTGTGAGAGTTGGTGACACTGATCATGTCTTATTCATTCCTGACAAGGACAAATTTCAGCCACGGATGACTACGGAAATGGACACTCAGCCTTACTACAAAGTTGCCTTTAGGGAAGCTAGAAACCAGGCTGGTGAACAAATGAAACGGCCCATCCAGTTGGATTCTCCTGTGTGAATCTTGCAAATCCACACAGAGCTCTCTCCCTGTCACTGCCTACAGGATACTTCACAAATGCAAGAAACAAGAAAGTAGACACAGTTATTTCAGGTAGTCCATGAGTGTGACAAGATGAAATGAGATCATAGGATAATTCAGACTGAGAGGGAGGTCTCTAGTCCACCACACCCGGCTCAGGGCAGGATCAGGACAGGGTGCTCAATTGGATCTTGTTTGTCTCCAAGGATGCAGACTGCACAGCCTTGTGTCTACTTTGAACACTTCTTTCAATACATGTCCTTTGTCTTCCACATGTCTCTGGAAGGAGTCTTGGCTCTGTCCTCTCGATAACTGCCTCATAGATATTGAAAGGCTGCTATTAGGAGATGGAATTGAGCAAAGGGAAATTTAAACCCACTTATATCTTTTTTTCTTTTTCAGTGAGGCCTGTGAAACCCTGGATCCCATTGCCAGATTAATTTAAAACTACTGAGAATACACTGTAAGAAATAGTTCTGCACTGACACCAGAGGGGAGGGGACAATTTCTTGTCATGTCCTTAATAGCATGACCTGATGGAATTACATCCTGTGAAGATTAGAAGCACTTCTTTATCCACCCATGCCAGATTAATTCTAACCTTCTTTTGGTCAATAGTCTGCAATTATGTTAATGCTATTTATGAAGATTTCATTACAGGGACTCTTACAAACTGCAGAATATAGACCTTCATACTCTGTTTTGTTAACAAACTTGTTGAGAGGAGATGAAATGCAAATGCTTTCATTCCTTCCACTTCTCAGCTCTCTCTGGTCTGCTTCAATCCTCCATGCAGTTACAGTAAAAATAAATGTTTTTTTAAAACTAGATTATGATAGATAGTAAATATGTAAGAAGTGGGTGATCCATTTGTTAATTTCTGAATATCACAGGTTCATTGGTTTGTTTTATTGTGTTTGTGTTGATGTGCTGGTATGGTAGCAAAGGGGCTCAGTGTCCAGTGAGTTGCCCTGCCTTCTGCAGGGGTTTGTATCAGCTAAGCCTGATTGAGCATGAGGTAAAACAGGTATATGTGCACTGCCTAATGAGTGATAACCTGTGTCCTATTGCGCCTTGATTCCCTTTGTTGATTGAACAAGGCTGCATTTGAAAAAGGGCAGAAGGGAGCCCCTCTGGGGCTGTAGCTTGAGTGGGAACTTTTTGGGGATATGTGGTTGGTCTGTGGGGTTGTGTACTTCAAAGGTCTATGGACTTTGGTGAGCTGAAGGCTCAGGCCTTGCTGAGGTTTTTTTGGAGAGCCCAAAATGGGGTTGCAGACTTCTAAACTTGAAAGCCTGCATTTTGCCTGTGAAAGGAGGGACTCTGCTGCTGTGAAGATGGAGAGTGTGGAGAAGGATCCTTCTGCCACTGCAGCTGATAGCAAAACTCCTACCAATGGCAGAAGCAGCTTCTGGTGTTATGGTGGGTAAGTGCTTTGTCAGCTTTTTCAAAGTACCAAAATGTAAGCCAATGAGATGGCTGCTGGGGCTGCAAATTTGATCATACTTATGTGTATCTTAATTTAACTGGAAAGCTTGAGCCTGGTCTCACTAGGGCAGTGCAAAAATACTCATTCTAGCAAAGACCAGGGGATACTAGACTTCATTCACAAACAGCATTTCTAGAAGTGAAAATGTAAAAATCAGTCTTGAAATCTTTCTGTGAAAATGAAACCTATCCTAAATTGTGCAGGTTGAAAAGTCTCATGAGTTTAAAGCTGATCTTGTTTTGTGGAGCCTACCTATCATTTTGTGATTGCTGGAAATAATCTTTGTTTATAATGCTGCTTTTGTCATACTTCCATTTACTGTAGAAGTATGTATGTATTAATGGTCAGACTTTCATATGTGAATTGCATAACATAGTAGCTTCTCTTATTTTAAATGTAATTTATATTATTTATAAATATATTTATATTATGCTTAATTGACCAGGACTTTAAAATATTCTGTGGCTGTTTTGCAAGTCTTGTATGGTCAATTATATTTCAATTTCTATTTTTATCCCATGTCAATTGGCATTTTAGCTATGAAAAAAATCTAATTAATTTGCTACCTGTACAGTCTGTTGCCTTTCTACCACAGATCCATGTTTAAATGTTCCTTAGAGATTGGTCTTGTTAAAGAGCATAACTAAAGAATCAAGTTTACAGTTTTTTTTCTGAAAACAAGGTAATTTATATGCTACATAAAGGTTACTTCCTATGCTTTAAATATTTTTCTGTGAAGTGATGTTAAAAGATCTACCTTATTAAACCCTTTTAGAAAAAAAAAGATAGTTTGGGTTTTCAGTAATTAAAGCTCCTGTCCCAGATGGGACTGACCTGTGTTGAAATCCTAGTTGGGTCTATGGGGATTTGAATGTTTATAATCTATAATGGTATGTTTAGAAGTGTCTGGGGTGGGTTTTTTTCTCTCTACTGAGCCCAAAGCAGAGTTTAAGAACAAATGCAGTTCTCCTTCCAGTATTTGAGGGCCTTTGTCTGAGTTGGCAGAGAGGGACTGTTATTTTTAAACAATGGGTTTTGGTATAAAATACAGAGATCTACTGGTTACACTTCTCCCATGTGCTTTAACCTTTATCTGTTAAAAAAACTCCACAACCCAAACCCCTTTGTTAGCCATTGTTCTTACCAGCTAAGCCCTTCGGTTATTGCAGCTGAATGACTGATCATGATCAGGTGCAATGAGGGGAGGCTGTAGCTGGGCTCAGTATGTTAGCACAGCTGCTATTAAATATACTTAACTTTTAGATGCAGGGGAGTCAGAAATCCATGGCTGATCCCTTTGTTTTCACCTCAGTGAATCCTAAAGATCAGTGTTAGCAGTGAATATGTGTTAATCCACTGCTGCCAGCTGGTAAAGCACCCATGAGTAATGGGAGATTATGAGCAACTCGCCCTTTTCCCGCGAGCATTTATCTGTATTCACTCAGTGGCAGTGCCAGTTAGGGCTGGCACAGTTGTCCTTTTTAATGAAACTTGACCTAGAGAAACTATCCAGCGAGCTCTAGAAAGCTGATCTCTGATAATACACAAGTCACTGTAGCTTTCTGCAGTTTGTGCATGACTGCTGCAGCTCTGAATTTCCAATCTTAAATTCATACAAGTGGCTATGTGATTGAACAGGTTACCTGATATCTGCCTAATGCCCTGTGTACTTAGTGGTTTGTACGGCCGGGCTCTAGGAATTGCAGTGGATCAGCTTCAGGGATTGCTCAGCCTCTGATGTCGGTTTGCTTTATCTCCGTCACGTTAACGCTGTACTGTAATTAGCCATGCTGTATGCACACAGATACTGTATGCTCACCTATCTGGCCCATGGGAGTCTGCTGTACTGTTACAGGAGATTAGCAGTTGGTTAACGGGCTGTTCAGTTAACTAGTGCACAAATGGAAAAAAGAAATCTGTGTTACAGGGAAGGGAAATTTTGAGTCCCTTTCCTTACTAATACAGTGGAATTGTGTATTGATAATGGCAAAATGTGAGGGCTAACATGTGAGAAGTAATAGAAAATAAAACCATGGTTTTGTCATTTGAGCAGCTATGGGGACTCTTGACACATGGTAAAGGCCTAGCAGAGAAAAGGCAGTGCTTAGTTTAACATGAACTGGCTAACAGACCTTATTAAAGAGCCTGAAAAAGGACGATTACATGTATATATCTAAGTAAGGACAGTGCAGAGTTAGGGTTAGTAGGTAGTCACTGCATCAGTGGAGTAGTAATGTCTGTGCTATAAATGGTATTTGAAGAAATAAGGAAATAGACATACATCCTCAACTTCCTTAGCAATTAATTATCTGCAAATATTTCCATCACCTTTGAATGTTTTTGTTTTTTTGCCATTCTCTGCAGTGAGGATCATATACTTTGTTTTTAAATATAAGTGTAAAGAAGAACCATTAAAAGTAATGACAGTGTGACTGTGGTGTCTTAAACAGTAGTTTTTAACTATGCATATAAGGTAAAGACTTAATAGGGATTTGTAATTTTTCCCTTAACACCACTAGCTCCCCCTGACCTCGAAGTTTAATAAAATCCTGGGCTAGAAAAGATATAGATACGTACATAGAGTGAGAATAAATGATATGAAAATATTTTTTTATTAAATATTTTGCCATTATAATGAATAGACTCTGTCGTGGGGTGAATAGCTACAAAACCAATAGCTTTTGCTGAAGCATGTGTTCTATAGGAACAATGTAATGAAACATTATCTTCTCATTAACAGGAACGCTTTGCATGAAATGACAAATTTTGAAAATCCAATAGCAGCTTTTCCTAGTCGGTGGTGAGTTTTGTGGTTCCACTCAGTTTTTCATAGATTAATGGAAAAGTTTTGATTTCTTTTTTTGTCAGTTTTTCTTAACGAAAGTCTCAAACTCTGCTTTCAGTTTAGTCCAGTGATCTTCATCTCTTGCTTTCATTAAATCTTTCAGCTACCAAAAAGAGGAAAAAATATTTGTAGTGCAATGAAGGTATTCTGGGAAAAGAAAATAAAAGAGAAGTACAATTTGTATAATTTCCCAGACATTTCCAAAATTACTCAAGCCAAAAGTTTGTCAGTATTTCATGATGACTTTTTTCATTAGCACTACTATTCCTGTTCACTTGTCTGTGAAAATTAAGCTTTTAAATTTTTTTTTAAGAAAAATAGTTGTGTGGCTGAAATACTTTGCTTATGACATTTAGTCATACCTCCATTTACTACAACAGTCTTGTTCATTTAATGACCCTCAGTTTTGGGCTATCGACTTGGTGATTACATGGCTGTAATGTATTTGAATTCTCAGAAAACAATTGGTAAAACTTCCCCCTTAAATGAGAAACGATTTCAGACAGAGAGCTGGTGGTTTGTATGTCCAACATTCAGTAAGCCATATGGAGGGGTTTTTTTTGTGCAACAGAAATATTGCTTCTTGTAGTCTTGTTTACGCTGTTCAGGACATGTGCTGTAATTTGATGTACAGATGTGCTCATGCTTTGATATACTTGAGGTACTTTCTTCTCCTTTATCAAAATGGTTTGACAGAATTTTGATGGGATTGTTTGTTTGATAGGACAGTGCTATTCTCTTGATGTGTGATGCTTTACTGAGATTATGGCTGTGTTTGTGTTCTGATATATTTGTCTTTGAAATAAATTTGAAAGACATTCTTGAGAGGGAGAGTGCTGATGAGATCACAGTAGTGAAGCATTTTGGTAAACTGATGATGTTCTCACTATTAAGTTTAGTAATGGTCCATCAGAGCCCTTTGGGCTAAGAACAGCTATGAACGGGGAAGGAGTACATAAAAACTGAAACTGAAAAAGATACAGATCGCGGCTGTATTTAAGCACTTGTCCAGAGCTAAAAACACTAATAACTCCAGGAAACTATCTGAGGTCCTCATAACCCCTAACAGGCCTAAGTGTCAGCTAACCAGTAGCAGCTTTAATTCTTAATCTTGGTTATAGATAGGCATGGGCTTTGTGTTTCACCGAGGGGTCACTATAGTGGAGAAGTAGGCTATGAAAGCAGGTAATGTAACTGAAACTGGTGGCTGTATGGAAGAGTTATATTTGTTCCTTGTCAGTCACCTGCTGCCATTATGTGGGATAAATACTCCTATTTTTGTGCAAGCCACAGGCTGACTTTTGGGACAATGGAAGTGCATGTCCAGTTTGTCCTTTGGGAGTGACTTCTGGAGGCTGAAGTGCTTAACAGTTATTTTTGCCTCAGCGTTTGCTTTAGAAATGAACACAGCAGGAGCTTTGATGAAGCTGACAGGAATGAAGGGAAAGTCACAGATCAGGAAAATGCTTGTTAAAGAATTTCTGGAGAATCTGAGCATATTCAAATCAGCAGACAGATGAAATTTAACATAGTGTGCTCAGTGAACTGGTTAATTGGATCCATTTTCAGTTAATTTGGAGAACTCGTAGAGGACAGGTGAGGTTTCAAAAGGACAAATATACTTAGTTGCAGGCAAGAAAAAAAGGACATGGGAATCATGGCCCAGTGAGTTTAATTACAAGACCTTAATTGTTCTAGAAGATCACTAAATAGAGAAGTGAGTTTTGCCAGTATTTGGAGAGAAGAAAATATCTGGAGAGCTGTTAATCTTTAGATTTGAGGCAGAAGTATGCCACCTTTAGATGCTTACACTGATATTTGATTTTTGGATTAAAAATCCTTCTGCTTGTCTCTTTCCTCAAAGTCATACATGGGTATGTTCAGTCCCCAGGACCAGATGCTATAGGCTGTGAATAAATAGCATTAGTATCTTATCCCACACCTTTCTTTTCTGATTATGGTATCTGCTTTAGTGACTGGGTATGCAAAGTCAACCATATCTGTGTTTACTGAGAAATACTTGGTTTGCCTGAACCATGGAAAAAAATGTGATCATGGCAGGGTTTCAGGGCCACCAACCCAAACACAGCTACCGAAAGACTAAGACGCAGTTGCCACTGTTATTATTTGGCACTAATCAAGCAGAAGAGTGATTTAGTCTACCCTGTAGATCATGGGGACAGTTTTTGATAACATGAAAACTGCAGAGAATCCCAAATAGCACAGGATAAGAGTTAGATAAGAGGCAGAAAAGAGAAGCATCTGAAACTCAGTGATGTGCATTGTGAAAAATAAGACCAGGCAAGACAATAATATGGGAGACATCAACAAATGCTACCACACTGTCATAGGTTTTGAGCACCAGGCCAGAGCGCATAGCAAGGACAAAGCAAGGGATGTTCTTTGTGCCAGAGCACATCTGTGCTCTGATAAAGATGATGAACAGACTGCCAGCCTGAGCCCAATTAAACTAGATCCATGTACATTCCTTTTAAATTGGGCACAAGCACTGAGGGGAAAAGCCCAAGATGCTGGAACAGCAATGCATATTTCTTAACACAGAATAAAAGAAAACTGTGTCGGAAAAAGCTGGGACAGATTTGAGATTGAAGAGGCAATGTTGGCCAACTTCAGTGAGTATGTAAATAAACATATGGATAAATAACAGATTGGATGAGATGCAGTTTGCAATTATAGCAGCAAAGTATTTAACCATTGTTAGTTTTGTTTTTTTAAGAGTCAAGCACTGTGACTTGTGACAAGAAGGGAACTGAAGAACAGTTGGAGCATAAAAGTGTAATGGTGAAGGTTTCGACTGATGGCACTGCAATGAAAGATGATAGATGAAAGAACCCAGCCATCCCATAATTTATGCCCCTAGGAAAGTTCTTGTGCCTTCAGGCAGATAAAAAGAGGAGCTTGGCTCTGTCTGTGTTGTTATTATGAAGGCAGTGAATTTGACTTCTCATAGTACTAATGTAAAAAAAACTTCCTCTGAAAATGAGAAAGCTGACTCAGACAGAGGGTTGTGGCTTTTCTTTTATCCACTTTTGAGCAAGTGCTAGAATTTTTGTTTATAATATTACTGCAGTACTGCTGTTTATTATCAAATGTTAGCAATATACAAAAGTAGTAATTTCTAAAGTGTGTATACTGTATTGTCCATGAGATGAGCCATTCCTGACATAAAGACCCTCTGAGATCAGTAGTGATCTTTCAAAAACTTACTAATGTTTGCCGATAATTCTGGCTGAATGCATACTTCATGTGGTTATTTGGTTGTTATGCTGCTTAGTTGTTTTATTGACTATAAACTTGGAAACAATTCTTCAACTTCTTTCCTGTTTTTCCTTCTATGTTACTGGAGATCCATGGAACCTTCCTTGTTTGGGACTGTTGCAAAGTATTTGCAATGTGTGAGGGGGTTTATCTGCTGCTCCTTCATTGCTACCCAATTATAGTTTAGTGGTTCTCAGGAGGATGTTGAGTGAGGAGGGGAAGCTTATGCTTTACAAGGTGATTTGGGTACAAAAACTCCTGCACGCTTTATTTAGCATAGCATCCACCATAGCACAGTTGAGAGGGAATTTAAAGCTGGGAAGCTCAAATGCAAGTCTTTACTGCAGTCTACACTATTCATTGAAGTTCTCAGAACAGTTTTGTTTGAAGTCTAAATAAACCTGTGCTCATTGCTCTACATATAAGTGACCCATGTGATCAGAAATGGAGCTATAATGTATCACACATCCCTGTACTAGGAGAGATTTTCACTCAGGTCTTTATAGAAGCAGCCTAGAGAGCATGATGCTGGGAAATACACAACAGGAGAAGAAGGACAAACAGTCCCTTTCAAACACTAAGCTTAGCGATGAGCTATGTTCTTGTAATTTGACAAATAATTGAAAGAGACAGAAGTTCAGTGCTGCAAGCAAGCATGTGTGTTCTTATTACAAATAACAGAAGGTACACCCCGAATCCTGTGCATGATCTTGAAATTGGTCTTTGACAAAAACTGTGAGCTGAGACATGTATCCCTGTAACACATGCGAACATCAGCGCTGTGGGTTACGTGCCCGTGAAGGTGCCATGTGCACAGGGACGTAAGACAGTACAGTGACACCAAGTACAAATTTCAAGGGTATCAGCACCCTGATATTATTTCACAAGAGCACTTTATTGCTGCCCTGAAGGAGTGGTTTCCTTGCCTGCGGTGCCTGTCCCTCTCTATACCTCCTGACATCCTGGGAGCTGTGCCCCACAGAGTTTTATACAATGCTTTAGGGCAAGGCTTGATTAATTGGGGCTGAAGTGGCATTTCTGGAAGTCCTTCAGATGTTATTTCATTGCTGAGTAAAATGGCTTGGCTTGAAGAGCAGCTAGCAGCATTTTATGACATGCATACCTCTACTAAATAAGATTAGATTATCTGCTTTCTGTCTCCAATATGCAGTACAATACCTAGAAGTGACCTGGATGGCATTCAATTGCATTTTTTCATTTAGAGTCATTATTTTTAATAAAATACAAATGAAATTCTGTAGGTGAGAGGTCTGGAGGTTCATAGCCAAAATGTTTGTCACTAAGGCTCTGCATCTTAAGATTTATTCAGCAAACCTTAAACTTTCCATTCTGGAAATACCGAAGGGTGTATTGAAAGCAAACGTCTTGGTGTGACTCAGCTTAGAAAAATATATTACCTCACTTAGAACTGGCAAACTCCTGAGGATGGCAGGATCTGCACAAATCTGCATTGAAGATGAGCAAATCTGCAGGGGAGAATATTGCTGAAGGAATTTTGAAAGTACTGCTGTTTGAATAGGATCAAGCAGTATCACTTGGTTTTGTATGCTGGAGGGGAAAAAAACCCAAACATTTGAAAGGACTACAACTAACACCTTTGATTATCTTATCTCAAACTCAGATGTCCTGTTTGTCCATGTGTACTACCAATAAATTGATGATGCTGCCATAACAGGCAAGATTTCTCAACAGCTATAGTCAATATCAAAGGTGTATGCTGAGCTGGTGGTTGTATGCCAGAGCATCTGTTACTATTTTCAACAAGCTGTAAAGGCAGGCAGAGGTTTTGTTTTAAGTCTGTTTCCTGATTTATGACCTTTTATGAGAAGGGAAGAAGACATTTTTGGGGGATGAAGAGGAAAGCAGAGTTAAAGAATACTTTAAAAATATGAAAATCATGGTGTCCGCAGTCACCTTTAATGATTGCAAGCATTTTCACCATTTATATCCTCTTCTCTGCCAAGCTTTGTCCCACACATGTAAGCTCCTCTTTGGGTTCTACAGTCCCAGTTGCTTGTGGAACGTAGGACTTGGAGGCCAGCAAGCAGAGCAAGTAACTGTCTGTTGGGTGGAGCTACATTCAAAAACAAGGAGAAGCAGAAGATGAGGCATGGGTTTGCTATGTTTATGGAAAAAGCTGTAGCCAAGCTCACAATTTTGAATTTTATAGGAAGATAAGGAAGTAGGAAACTGCCTTTGGTGAAGTAACTTCAGTATTTGTGCTAGTTGTGATGGTGTGTGTAGTCTCCCTAAAAATCAGCCAGCACCTTGGAAATCATGAGGTAGACAATATATAAATGTTTTGTACAACAGTTTTACATGAAAGTATTGGTAGCTACAACCCCATGTGAATGACGTAGGTAGCTACTGGTGAGACAACCAGGAGCAAAAAGAAAATCCTTCTGAACAGTTTGCTGTGACTGATTTCCAAAAGAGCCATTGATGGCCGACTCTTCCATTACACAGAGACTGGGCCAGGCCAGGAAGTCAGTTTCAGGTAAAATCAGCATCTGATTCCAGAAGGTTGTCTTGGACATTTGGATTTAAATGCAAAATCTAAACTCCCAGTTGTCTCGAGGGTCTGTGCAGGGAAGGTGAGTGCACAGCCTGGTGTGATCTGGTGCTTGAAGAGCTAAAGGAAGGGCACTGAAAGCTGGGAAGGATTCCTGTTGGTAAGTGTGACTTAAGGTTGTATTTTACATTCATTTTACTTGTGGTCTTTTGTTTACTTGTGACTTGCAGCAGCAAGTCTAATTTTTTTTGTCTTGCAGAATAAACTTTTGCTGCTTCACCATTAAGTATGGCTTGTGTTGTATGAAACTAATGAGTCCATTTGAAAATCTTAAGGGTTTCTGTTCCCATGGGTGCACTGTGGCAGGAAAAAGCGGATGTGTCCAGTCAGTGTGAAGCAGGCTGCACAAAAGGACTGTATAGTAACTGCTGGGCTGGTGTCTCTTCTAGATGGGAATTCCCTCTAGCTGGCTCAAATTGGCACTCTCTTCAAAGAGCAGATGCAAGAGGAGCAGGAGGCATTCAGATACGTACACAGGATCTTTACTCAAGCAAACACCTTGGCTGCTCTGAGAAGGGAGCTGAAGCTTGAGGGAGGACTGCAAGAGAATTTCGTGTAAATAACTTGCTTGAAAAAACAGATTGAATCCCCTCTGAGCTGTTATGTGCCTATGCAGAAAGGAGGTCCCCCAGCACCTGCTAATTGGTACAAATCCTGCAAAGTGTGGTGAAATCACATCCTGGAACTTGGACAAGTCAGAGTGAAATAGTTCACTGCTGGTGTTTCTATATTCCCCTCAAGGTAAACATACAAGTTAAATTCTTAGCACAGTGAAATCGTAGGGCATTCCACATCAGGACACAGCTGTATGAGTCCTGGCAGGACAATCATAGCAGCTGAATTTCTAAAGGAAAGCCCCCTATGTGATTCCTGGCAAGACAATCAGAGTGTTTGAAATCTTCAGCTGTGAAAAACTGCATAATACAAAGCTATCAAAACATATGATATTCCCAGCATGAAAAATGTAAAGGGGGCATGGAGGCTTAAATTGTATTAACAAAACCTTGCTGTAATTGGTCTTTAGCAAGAAAAAAAAAACAACCCTGCCTTTCAGTTGTCTGGCAAGGGCAAAACTTTATAAGTTAAATTACTGAGAATAATAACCTTCCTTAGTAGGATTAAACTGCAGCTTAGAGCATTGCACATCTAGAAGCTTACTTTAAAACATGACATTTTTCTAGTATGTCTAAACTCTATGACAAAAATACGGGAGTAGGAGCAGAGGATATGGGGAAAAGTGAAACAAAAAGCATTTGTGTGGTATCCATTTTGTAGAGTGCTTACTGGAAGATACTGAAGTGGCCTCAGATATAGCCAACATGACATTTTGGTTGCAGACAAGTTCTGCCTCTGTCAGGGTGGTGCTTATAGTCAGAAAAAAGAGATTGTGTAAGAACAGAACAGTTGACGTGCCCCATTTGGAGCTCAAATTAAAGGCTTGTGTAGTATGTGACCTGACAGTTGATCAATTTGATGAAAAGTATTCTGATACTGTTTTCCTAAAGTGAGGTGGTAGCGAAGTTGCAGGAAGACACTTTCTTGCTGGTGACAAGTGTCAGCATTCCGTAGGTGTAATCCTTGCTCATCTCTGTTTTCACAGAATGGTTTGGGTTGGAAGTGGCCTTAAAGATCATCCAGTTCAGCCCCCCTGCCATGGGCAGGGACACCTCCCGCCAGACCAGGTTGCTCAAAGCTCTGTCCAACCTGGCCCTGAACACTTCCAGGAATTGGACATCCACAATGTCCCTGGGCAACCTGTGCCAGTGCCTCACGACCCTGAAGAATTTATTCCTTATATCTAGTCTAAATCTACCCTCTTATAGGCCCTCTTCAGGTACTGGAAGGCTGCTTTAAGCTCTCCCTGGAGCCTTCTCTTCTCCAGGCTGAACAACCCCTAACTGTCTCAGCCTGTTTTCATAGGAGGGGTGCTCCAGCAACCCACTGATCTTTGTGGCTCTTCTCTGGACTTGCTCCAACAAGTCCATGCCCTTCTTCAGTTGGGGGCCCCAAAGCTGGACATGGTACTCCAGATAGGGGGTGATGTGTGTGTGTCTTGAGTGGAATAGAGGGGAACAATCACCTCCCTTGACTTGCTGGCCATGCTTCTTTTTATGCCGCCCAGGATATGGTTGGCTTTCTGGGCTGCAGGTGCACATTGCTGGTTCATGTTGAGCTTCTCATCAACCAACACCTAC
This sequence comes from Mesitornis unicolor, assembly GCF_000695765.1. Lineage (NCBI taxonomy): Eukaryota > Metazoa > Chordata > Aves > Mesitornithiformes > Mesitornithidae > Mesitornis > Mesitornis unicolor. The sequence goes on from NW_010192508.1 coordinate 53,655, forward strand.
AAGTCCTCCTCCTCAGGGCTGCTCTCAAGTTTTAGTAACTGATGAAAGTTGGTGGTTGGATGAGGTCTTGTCCTTGTCTGTCTCATCCTCATTCATGCTTGTGGCTCATCTGTGTGCACACAGAGTTTGTAGAGTCATTGTTGTGGTGGTTAGTAGTGGCACATCTATAAACACACTAGTTTTCTGTGAGTAAAAGGTTGGTGCTGGAAGAAACATGAGAGGAGTTATTTAAAATGGGAATAAAGGGACAACAGAGTTGGGCAGGCTTTTATGAGAACGTTGCTTGTGCATTTGATACAATTTAACCATGTGGGACTGCTGCTGTGAGCGAGTACCGTATCTGCAACAGCTTGTGGATGAGTCTGCTTGGTAGCAGCACAGGTTGATTCTGAGCAGATGCTTTCCCTGTCACTTGTGCTTCCCTACCTACTCATTATATCCTGTGATGTGTGACTGCAGGGCTTATTTATGTTCAGGACTTGTCAGTGCTGGGCCCAGATTTGATTGCCCTCAAATGCAGCATAAGTAGGGAGCAATGGGCAAGAACTGTTCCCATTTCATGAAAAAATGAATTCCTTATGAGTATGAGAATCACAGCTAGAGATCTTAAACAAATCAACCTGCAGCAAATGAGGATTGTAAGTGCTTTCATCTGGCCTAGAAGCCAGCATCCTTTTTTTTTTCCTTTTTTTTTCCCCTGAAGGTAGACAAGTCAGTAGAATGAGCAGAGAAACTGTCTGGTAACCTTCTGCGCTCAACTTGGGAGCATCAGGTCCTCAAAACCAGATCTTTTTCTTTCCAGTGCACAGTAAAAGTAAGATATGTAGGTTTGCGTGCAGGCTTTGAGGAGATAAGGCTAATTGCTGGAGGAAGTCTGAACCTCTTTTGGTATGAGAGCTACTTATAACTTAATGATGGTTAAATTTGTATTGCTTCCTCATGCTCTTAAGGTTCACAGGCAGTAATCCCACTGCCCTTTCATATGCACTGGGTGAATGCATAATGAATACTGGCATTTTATTACAAAGAATAGAATGATGTTACCTTAAAGCAAAATCGAGACTACTTTGCACCTGCCTCAGACTCCCTAGGCCTAGGGTTTTAAAACTCAAGAGATGAGGAAGGTGCCATTTTAGAAAGAACTGGGAGGCTTGAAGGCATCCAACACATTTGAAACTTTCACATGCTGTCAGATGAAGGAATGAGGGAATCAATCCAGAAGTGTCTGCTTCTATAATTTCAGAATCGCAGCAGCTGCCTGAGATTAAATCCTCATGATTTCTTCATTACAGTGCTGACTTCTTTTTGCTTCATGAACCCTGTTACACTGGGGAGAAAGGTTTGCACTGTCCATCAGGGAAAGTTTTCTCCTGAAAGAGGTTCTTGCTGTGTGTATTTTTGGAAGCAGCTAATGGACATTTGGGGTACTTTACTGGGAATATTTTCAAAGATGCTTAGATTTCTTTTTTTTTTTTTTTTACTCAAAACAGAAAAAAAACTAGATGGATAACCATAGTGATGAAGGATAATAATCTCTAGTCCTGCTCTTCAGTGCTATTGCTACCGCATTTCCAATCCTCTGTGTGAATCAAGGTGAGGAGAAGTTCAGAATTACTTCTGAAGCAAAAGCCAACTCCCAGCATCTTGCTTTCTCCCAGCAAAGGGTCTGGGTGTCTTTATGCCCTGGACCTCTCTTCCATCAAATGCCTTCTCCCTCATGTCATACTGAATGGAGCCCATTGCAGCATTAAAGAGTCATTATCCATTCATATCTATTCTTACAAAGGCTGCTTTGCAGCCCTCTCCATCCTGCCTGTGAAGCTGCTGCCTCACAGGACAAAAACATTTATCTTGCACTGCCCCGTTGCCCTCAGAAGTGACACTTGTTTACATTGGATAAACTTTCTACTGCAAGTAAAAAACACGAAGGTAGAAGATTCAAGAACTTAGCATAAACATAAATGCATCCAAAACTTTAAGTGTAGCTTTAATTTGCTGTTTAAGGCCAAATCCTTCCGGGACACCTGAAAGATGCAACAAGCGAAAGAGAATGAGAAATTAACTGAGGGGGAAAGGAAGATGAGGGAAATGGGGTAAAGGGAGACCTTAATTGTCATCTCCTTATTCCTTTTCCTGTTACCTATGTAAAATTAGTGATATTGAGCCATGAAAGTGGTTCCAATTTACCTTGTGGTTTTCTTTCCTAGCACCTGTGGTCAGCTGGCTCACTCCCTGGAGTGGTTGGTTTGTCCACTGGGCAAAGTCAGGAGGAGAGTTTGCTACTTCACCAGTTTCCTTGATGTGGAGCTGAGCTTTTGCTAGCAGTAAAATACACCAATAGTGATGGAAGGGAGCATCTGAGCAGATTCTGTGAACTGCAGTGTGATCCAACTTGCTCAGTGAGAAGAATTGAGTACATTTTATTTTTATGACTTTTGTGGATGATTTTTCACAGATCTTGAAACCTGATACGCTATCTGAAGTGACTGTGTACTCTGTCATGGAGATAAATGAGGGAAGTGCCCTAAACAGTAGACAGAAAACTAACTGAAGAGAAGAGTGTGTGTGGTTGGATGAGAAAATAGCAAACTGGTGGTCTGAAGTGGTGTTAAAAGGAAATCTGGAAAACCTTAAACTGAGAGACAGAGGCATAGCTTTTATATTTTAGTGCAGATTTGGCATCTCTTCAGTTCACCCCACTGCTTCCATCTTAGCCAGCTGCATAGGAGTTCCCTGTGGGTGGCAGAGGGCCACCGGCAGAGCTGTGGCACCACGTGCTTGGAGGAGGTGTGGCTCACCCATTCTACAGCTGTTCTTGCACTTTGTGGGGGATTTTAGGTCCATGTGTGGTCAAAATAAATTGAAATATCCTTTGGCCTGCTCTAGTTTGAGCTGGACTCTATGTTCTTGTTAATTTCCGCATCTAGGAAATATGAAGGTGACCTAAATTCTGTCCTCTTCTGATTCTCAACAACATGAGAAACAACATCTTGCTACAAGTACAGAACCAAGCTCCTGTGCCAAGCAATGAGATTAGATGTCTTCCATCATGCCAATATAAACAGCTAGGATTAAAATATAGTAACAGAAATAAGAACTTTTGGAAAGTCCTTGTTTCAGGGTGCATTCAAGGTACATGCAAATTTCCTCCCTGACCTAAACCACCTTTACTTTTGAAAGACTGTAGCATCCAATACTAAATGTGAAGCTAAATTTGCAGCTAACTTGTGGTTTTTTTTATTTTTTTAATAATTTTCTTTTTAGTTACAAATCTGGACAAAATCAAGGAACTCAATACTACTGAGCACTGACATGTTTGGAAGCCATGAGTGGAAGGTAAAACAAGCCGAGACACTGGTTTTGGGAGAGGAGATGTGGTATGCTAATGTAGTCCAGATTTTAGAAGATTTCTTACATGGGAGATTCTTCCATCACTGCTGTAGACAGTTACCCAGTTGTCAGACTGGGATAATTAAAACCCAAAATTTGATGAACTGAGTTCCTGTAAGCTCTGCCTAAATGGCGGGCACTTACTCTTTGAGAGCTAAATGAATATATTCAATACATTCAGCTGTAATGGTAGCATTGTGCTTCATCTTGTACATGAACACTCTCATGTAGTAGGAGAGATGACCTGAAACATGGAATGGCGTTAACATAATGTTATTGCCTAGAGGTGACTGCTTTTCACTTCCAAGTGTCTTTTGAAGTGTTTAGTTTTCTTTAGTAGCTGGTATTATTGTCTGCTTGTTGTGGTTACCAGGGGTTCCTAGTACTTAAACTAAACTTTCTCCAATACCTTTAAGGCCTCTGTTTCTGTTTCTTGTGATTGATGTCTAGAGTTGTTTTAATCTTCTTTAATACATCTTCTGACATATTTATACAATGTGCTAGTCTCTTGTTTCTGCTTGATATTAAGATTTTCTTTGGCTTAATTGTATTTTTCATCCTGTAACGTTTCTCCAGGTTCTTTTAAGTATAATATTCTAAAGTAAAACCAGCACTCCTCTGAGACCTAACGAGTCCAGAAAAGAATAATTGTCTTATTACCGTAGATGATTTTATTAAACAAATGTCAGCTCGTCTGTTTCCATGAACTTTTCTGTTTTCAACAGCCCCAGGAATATAAAGGCGTCTGAGATGCATCCCCTTCTTGAATTCCCCCACCTTCCTCTTCTCTAAGTAAATTTGCTTGTGGAGATTATTTTCTGTGGAAACCCTCTTTCCTCCAAAGAAAGGATGCCAAGCAGATTCAAGTCCTCAGTGGGAAAGTCAGATGGATAAATTGTTACCAGTTCTGGGCCAAGTCTGTATGGGACAGAATTTTTGTGCCTGTTCCAGCCTGTTGTAGGAAAATTAAGAATGGCTGAGGACCCAGAAAATTTCCAATTTCAGATGTGCTTCATCAGCTTATATGTGCAGTAACTCTCTGATGTTACAGTGGTAACTGGATGCTGGTTGTTGCTTGCTTGCATATGAATCTCTTTGGAGCAAGTAGCTTGATCTCTTGCATTTTCTGTAATTCTCTGCCTTTAATCTTGTTCTTGCATAGCATTCCTTCTATATTTCCATAAGATACACAGCTTTTTAGTCAGAATTTAAGGATGAAGAAAATGGATAAAGAGTTTTTTCAGTGTATGCAGCTCCTGCCTCTGGCAGCAGTATTACCTCCTCACCAAGATGTCCCTATTTTGTCACCAGAAATTATTTTCTCTGTGTTCAGTTTTAGTAGGAGATTAGCTGTCTAGGGAAGAGACAAGGGTTTTTAATGGTTAAGGAAACCTTCATTGATCCATACCTGTTATGTTTTTCACTGGTTACATGGGTAGTTTGAAATGTAGGAAACTGGATTTTTAATCTGATCTCTGTCCTAGATTCTGTTGCTAGATTCTTCTGAGACCTTGGGCAAGTCAGCTCAGCTCTTCATCTTTTGTTCCTTATCTGGGGAAACAAACTGCAAATAGAAGAGCCTCCCATCCCAGTAATGGCCCTTACCAGTCTTGGGGGTTGTAAGTGTGTAGGATCTGAGGTGTTTACTTAATAACAGTACCTAAACTAATACTACAGTTGAAAACCAGCTCTCAAGACAATTCATACATTAAAAAAAAAGAAAAAGAAGAAAAGGTACCTCTACTGGTTTTAAAGAGATATTAATGTTACCTCTAAGTGTTTTGAGAAAGATATTTGCAAACCCAAAATCTGAAATTTATGATCCATGTTGCTATAACAATCAGCTAGGCCAAGGGTGTGCATTAGTAGGCTGCTGGTGTCCTTCTCGGATGGATGGAGGCACACTCAACCTTCTGCTTTGGTCCTCAGAATGCCTCCAAAGCATGTGCCAGCAGTCTATTGATGCACAGCCTGGTGTGACTTATTGTTGTGTTCAATGCACAGCAGATTACAAAGGTAGATTATTTGTTAGCATGATTTTCCAAGCTGCTGCTTGAAGAATTTTAACCGCGTCCACTGAAGTCCCTAATGCATAGTTCAGAATGAATAAAACTCTGCTTGATGATGTTTACAAGAATCTCTGTGCCCACTTCTGATGAGTCATGGAAAACAGCATATTCCTTTGACTCCTGACTCCGTGCGTGACACGCACAGATGATGAGCTGTGTGGGGCTGTGCTTCACAATTAACAGACTGGTTGCTTTTATTTTAAGCTGTATCCTAATTCAGATGTTTTCATTTTGCAAGGAAAATAAGCACTGGCTTCTCTCTGTCTTGCAGCTGTGGCACCTGAGAGCTCCTGCCAGCTGAACAAGTTACCCTCCTGTTTTTCTTGACCTGTTGTTGCCTCTCCTCATTATCTTATGGACTTCTGCAGTGACTGTTAGCACCAAAACCTCATTAGCTCCTTCCCCTTACTTTGTTTAGTGGATGTTCAATTATTTCTCACTGTATCTACCCTTCAGATGACTGGTTCATTTGCTTTTCAGTCTTCTCATAATGGCATGCAGAGGCTGCACGATGACTGAGTATCTCTGGGGTCTTATTCCTGTCTGAACATTAAGTCATAAAACCAATCTTGCTATTCCTTTGTGTGTCTGACAAGGCTATGGTGCACTGTAGCTTTGCTGTGGTCTCTAACCTTATCCAGCATAACTGTTCAATTTAAAACAAAGAAAAAACCCAAACAACTTTAAAAGATACCATCAGAAACCTTAAGTTAATTGGAGGTTCCTGTATCTTTCTTTCTTTTAGACTGACTGAATGTTGATTGTCCAAGACTTTAGAAATTGGCTTAGAAACAACTCTGTTTCTGGGTTACTGGTCAAGAGTGTAAGTGTGTGTTTTCAAAATTGTGTTTTCAAAATTGTGCTTTCCCACCTCCAGGCATCTGTGCCTGGAATTTAGCTGGAGGGAGCAGATTGAAGGGAAAGGTTGTGACATTCAAATCACTGAAACCTAAATGCTGTGACTTTTTCCCCCCAGCTCTGTTCCAGACTACTTAAATAAACTGTACTCAGTCTTTCTCTGCTGAATCAGCAATTCCTGTTAAGCACCTAGAAGATGATTAATGTATTATGAATAATGTCAGGATAGCTGGTGGAAGGGCATCTCTTCCTCACTAACAGTAGCAGTGTAGTAATGAGCCAGAATCAAGAAAATTAACCTCATAACAAGCTTCATCAATGTTAAGTCACTGAAAATAGGCAGTGTGTGTGACTTACTAACTTCCAACTTTAAGGCAATTAAACAAAAAGTGATCTATTCTTTTTCCATTTATAGATTTTAATTACTTGTGGTTAATTAGGCTATGGTTCTATAAACTTATACTACTGACCTAGTGCTTCCAAGTGGCATTGGAAGTTTAAGACTAATTCTTAGTTAACAAAATAATATTTCAGTGTTACTCCATAGCTTGTGCTTCACAACACAATAGAACCAAACTCTCAATCTTCCTCAATGTGTGCTCAGTGTTAGTGAATATGGTTATATCTATTTAGGCATTTATAATTCCCCAGCCAGCATAATACCTGAACCACTGCAGACTTTACTTATATATTTATGTGAAATAAGTAAATATTTTGTGAACACATGAAAGTAGTCTCTTACTTGCTTCTTAGTCACTTGAAAAGCCCGAGTCAGCTTCTGAACACTTTCCCTTCAATTGCAAGATTACTCTTCCTTTCTTCTAATAATACTGCATACAGTTCACTTCTGCATGTTCTTTAACTTCTTCACCTCTTTTAGCTGCTGGCAATGTAACTAATAATGAATGACACTGAGAGACACTTCTGATTCCAGACAGAGGAAAATCCTGCTACATGGTAGGGTTGGCTGGTCACGACTGGGACAGGAAGGCTTTGAGCTGTATCACAGAGAACTAAATGAGGGGAGTCCCAGGTAAACACACACCTATGTGACAGTCACAGAATGGTAGGGGCTGAAAGAGACCTCTGATCACACATGGCCCATGTGATATAGCTGGCTGAGCGGCTGTGCTTGCACAACAGTTGTGCTGTTGCTTCATGGCTGCTGATTGAGGCTTGTCTGTTATTTTAGAATTACTTCTAACACAAACTGATTGTTAGTAGGACCTCCTCCTAATCTCCTTGTGCTAGGCACAAACACAAAAAGAGGAGTAGGTCTTGGACACAGGCCTTGCAAGTCAACTGCAAACTCCTTTGGCTTCAGCAGTTGTAGAATGGATCTTGCAGGAAACTGTAAATGAAGGAAGCAAGTGATGTCCACTGGTTGCGAGTACTGTACTTACCTACCCTGTTGCTAATCTGCAATGTGTATTTCTTGTCATCTCATCTGTGTGTCATTGTTAGATGTTTCAGAAGTTATGGTCACAACTCATTCTTTATGCAGAAGCTTCACGAAATGTGCTGGCTGATGGAGTAAAGCAGCAAGAGGGGAGAGCGAGCGGTTTTTAGTAATGTGTAGCCTACATAAATTGATGCTGCTCGCTCATTTGTTTTTCCTTCTGTACTATGGCACATTTTCAGACCTGCAAAGCTGGTCTTAGGAGGGATCAACCATAGTAATTGCAAAGTGAGACAACGCTACAAGCTGTTGCAAGCCTAGGGAAGAAGAGGCAGAACTAGATAGTGGCTCAGAGCTTTTGTGAGAGTAATGCAGACTTATGAGCATCAGAAAGGCTTGGTGTGGGTGGGTGTCACACAATGGGTTTTGGAATGAATTAGGTTTGTGGTGTCCCATTGTGGTATCTGAGCTGTTCAAGTAAAACTACCATACTGGGGCCACAGTACTGGGCTGGCACTACAGTTATGTGGAGGATGCTTGGTGGATCAAATCCCAGCAAATAACCGATCTCAGACTGCCAATACAAGTACTCATGGGTTTGGAACAAAATGTGCGCCCAGCTCCTCCTCATGAGAGTGGCTGTGATGAGATGCATGAAAGTCTCTGTAGCTCAGTTGCATGTCTCAAATAGTGGTCATAACTTGGTATATCCAGAGGGGAAAGGACAGGGCAAGAATGTGGTGCTTCTTCTGAATGCCAGATATGAAGCATTTAACTTAATCCTCTGCTATGTGAAAGCTTTGGTATGTATCCACCATGGATCTACCTATACAGCTGCAAACCCTTAAGGGTAGATTCTTTTAAACATGCTTTAAATCTGTAAACCCTGGTATGTTATTAATTCAGATGAGCTGAATTAGGCAGATACTAAGCTATTGGAAACACATCTGCTTAAACATCTTTGAGCAGGTAGAGCAGCACTGATGAACATATATATTGTTGTGAGTGGCTGTGGTAGGGGGAGGAGGTGTTTATAGACAACTGAGGTCTTGGTTGTGGATGGGGTGTATTGCAGCCTACCTCCCGTGAACTTCTTTGAGGCTTTGTCTATGAAGACATAGTGTAGTGTGACCATGTAATATCTTCAGGGTCTGTTATAGTTTACGTCTTTGCCCTTAATGAACTTTCTGACAGCCCAAAGTAATTAGAATATAATCTACATTAGGCAAGGAGAAAACCAGGCAGGCAGGAGATTTAGGGCACTGTGGTGCTTACTTTGTACCTCAGCTCAGAAAGCTTTTAAAAAAAAATAAGTGAACCAAAGGATGACATTACTTTCCATAAAAAAACTGAAAAACTTCTGCAGAGTGAGACTTCTCTACAGCTGTGTACTTCACTACAATGGACCTTACTCTCCCAATGATCTTCTGAAATTCTTCATGTGTACTCTAAAGAGGATTTTTAGATGCACTTAGTGTTGTCTTAAGTTTCAGTAGGTAAAAAAAAAAAAAAAAAAAGAATTCTACAGGCTTCCACGAAGCAATGAAAATAAAATCAATGTCGAATGTTGTTAAACACCTGTCCTTTAAATTTGCTAAAATAATGTTCATGTTCTCTCTGAGCCACTGATGTACTTATTTAGGCTAATACTCATCATCTAGTAATCTGCGGTGTCTGCTTCCACATAATGAAGATAAGGAGCAAACTATAGCCTTTTCAAACTTCCGTGGGAAACAGTGACAGGAATCTTATGTTATCCTTTACATTTTGAATCTTCATTTAACAACCAAGTATAACTTCTAGGACAATACGAGAGTTTGTGAGTGTTTTATAATGAGATGATTATTCTTTCTGCTATTAGGAATTTGATTAAATTATTTCTCAGAGTTCAATGACTCTGAAAACTGACTATAAAATCTCATTGATCTTTCATTTTTTGAGATGCAATAAAATCTGACAGAACAGGGAATGGCATTTTCCTTTCCATTCCAACATGGATAGAGCATTCCTTCTGCCCTGTCAGAAGTATTTGGAGGGGAAAAAGTAGGAGAAACATGTCTATGAAAAATTACATTGGTTTTTGAGAAAAGCTTGGACTACATTTTTCTATTAACTGTGCTGCATGGAATAAAGATTATCCCTTGCTTGAAAGCCTTTAATCCAAGATACTGGAGGAAGACTAACATGGTGGGGGAGGGAAGCACAAGGCAACTGGGAGATGGTGCTGCTTAAGGGGAAAAACTGTGGTCTAAGAATGCTAAGCCAAAGCAACACCAGATTTCAGAAGGTATTATACAGAAACAGATGCATTTTATCTAGCACTGTTACAGCTAGTGCTTAGAAATAAATGGAATAGATACCTTTACTGCTTCTCTTTTTAGCTTAATTTTAAAATTGATCACTGAAATTAGCAAGATATTACTTTTTTAACAGAAAATGTGAAAAGAGGAGAATTCAAGTATAATCTGGTCTTGAAGTGTGTAATGTTTTTTTGTTGTTTTGTTTTTTTTCTCCCCAACTCCCACTGACTTCAGTGAAAGCTGAAGGGAATTGGGGGATTGGACTAGATGATCTTCTGAGGTCCCTTCCAATCCCTAACATTCTGTGATTCTGTGATTCTGTGAATTCCTGCCTTTCAAAACTGTCTTTACCTTGAATTTGTTTTTTTTTTTTGTTTGTTTGTTTTTTTTTTAAATTCTTTTGGAATATAAAGTTATACATTATTTCTACCATTTAGTCTTTCCAAATTACTTAAATTGTTGATATTAGTTTCCAAAATTTGGTATGTCTTGGTAACTACTCAATGACTTAACTACTTTATGGTCTTAATAGATGAGGCCTGTATATTATAAAATAATATAAAATATTA
>NW_010192509.1:0-265 GCF_000695765.1 Mesitornis unicolor
GATGCCACAGGGATGGCCGTGGGTCCAGCTGCACCATGGGGGAACAGCGGTGAGTGCTGGGGTCTGGCAAGAGGGAGTCATGGTTTGTGAGGGCACCTTTGGGAGTGCTGCCCCGTGCCGTGATGCCAGACCAGGGCTGTGCTTGGTGCCAGCTGAGCCCCTGCTCTCTGTCACTCACAGGCAGCCCCCGCAGCTGGTGGAGCCCCCCAGCACTCCCGTGTGTGACCCCGGGAAGCTGCGGCTGGTAGAGGACGCCGGGGGCTGG
>NW_010192509.1:349-2158 GCF_000695765.1 Mesitornis unicolor
CAGGGCCCAGGTGTGCTTGGCTTTGTCAGGGCATTCAGAGCCCAGTAGAGGACATGGGTGGTGTGGTAATGGGGCTTTGTTTTGGCCTTGCATGGTCCTTCTGGGGAAGGCAAGCAGTCATGAGCTGCCCGGGGCTGTGTGTGGGTTCATTTTGGAGCCACTGGGCAAGGGCAGTGCTGTGCCCTGCAGCTGGGCAGGACAATGACCGGGCAGGGCTGTGAGTTAGGGCAGGATGGCAGTGAGAGAAGAGGTTGTTTTTCCTTCCGTGCCCTCCCCTTCCTTCTGTCTTGGGCCTTGGCTGCTGCAGACTGACTCTGTCTCCTCCTTTCTCTCCCGCTGTGCTCAGTGGAGGATCGCGATGATGTGTTTGTTAAAAAGCCCAGGTAAGGGGAGCGTCCGCCAGGGCAGCAGCAGGACCCACAGGGCTGCATGTCCCAGGCAGGATTCTGGGTGCTGCTGGCACTGATCTGGGGGTGTCGAGCTGTGTCATGGTTTCCTGAAGACTGTGTGTGGGGGCAGCTGGTGGCACTGGGAAAACCTGGCTGTGGTTGTTGTGATGTTTGGGCAGTGCCTGCACCTGGGGCACAATGTCCCATGAGCCTGGCGTGGGGCTGCAGGGTGGCCGGGCAGGGCTGGGCAAGCGTCACTGGCTTCTCTGTGAGTCCCAGGCCATGTGTGGAGGCGCAGAGGGGATCCAGGACCTGAGGGGCCATTCCTTGCCCTGTGCAGCCGGGCAGGGTTGTGCTCAGCTCCTTTTGCCTTCATCTCTCTGCAATGCCTCCTGCCATGGTGCCGTGACCACTGAGTCCCTGCTCTGCCACAAAGAAATGCTCCTGAGTTGATAGCCTTTTGCTTTCCGCCTTTGCCCTGCGGAGGCGCAGAGCCGCCGGCTCTTCCCCTGTGCCTGCCCCTTCTCTGGGGTGGGTTGTGCCTGTCTGGCCACAGTTTGCCTTGCCTGCGCCCAAGCCCAGTGCTGGAGCCTGGAGGGGGCACAGGCCTTGCTCCTCCCAGTACCAGCCTGGCCTTGCCAGAGCTAGGCCCTGGGGCTCCCCACACGGTGTCAGGTCCAAGCCCCTCTGCACCCCGCTGAGGCTGGGGGTGACCATCATGTGTGAGTGGGCAGAGGGGTCTGTATGACCGCGGGGTCCCTGGTCAGCCTGGAGCAGCCCAGAGCTGGGTGCAGGGCCCTGCAGGCCTGCACTTTCCCCACCGCTCCCCAGACCGCTGTGATGGCCACCAGAGACCCCGGAGGTGCTGCGTCTCCTCAGGGCTGAAGGTGCCTTGCTTGGTCCCCCGTCACCAAACCAGATACTGGCTGGGCACGGGGGCTTGGCCGGCTCCCGCCTGCTTGTTGGGGTGGGGGGTCCTGCCTGCACACACGGGCTCAGTGGGCAGAGGGGGGACCGGGGCAGGCTGGATTAACTGGTTCTTCTTTAGCCAGGTCTCCGTGCTGGAGCCAGGAACAGCGGTGAAGACGGAGCCAGGACTGGGTGAGCAAAATGGTTCCTCTGTGCTGAGGAGGAGGGATGGGGGAGGCAGGGGATGCTGCTCACGCAGCCGCGGGTGCTGGCAGGGGGTGCTGAGGAATCAGGAGCCCCGTCCTGGAGATTTGCATGTGTGTGCAGCCCCCAGGACCCCCGCTGCCACCCCTGGCCCTGCCAGCCGCCCGCCCTGGGCCGTGGACCCCTCATTTGCTGAGCGCTACGCCCCGGACAAGACGAGCACGGTGGTGAGCAAGCACAGCCAGCCAGCCACGCCGACCCCCATGCAGAACCGCAGCTCCATTGTGCAGGCGGCCCAGCACGACCC
>NW_010192509.1:2181-7052 GCF_000695765.1 Mesitornis unicolor
GCATCGGCGCGAAGTGCCGGCGGACCCCACCCGCGGCCACTCCAGCATCCGGGCCCCGTCTTGGCTGACGTGGCTGTGTCCTGCTGCAGGGGACGCTACCTGGTGGCACTGGGGCATTATTACCACCCCGAGGAGTTCACCTGCTGCCAGTGCAGGAAGGTGCTGGATGAGGGTGGCTTCTTCGAGGAGAAAGGCTCCATCTTCTGCCCCAAGTGCTACGACACGCGCTATGCGCCCAGCTGTGCCAAATGCAAGAAGAAGATCACTGGGGTGAGTGTCCCTCAGCCTGCCCTGCACCTCCTGTCCCTGCTCCCTACTCCTATGGCTTCCCAGCTCTGTCCCTTCCCGTCCTCATCTGATCCCCAGAGAACCTTTGTCCCTTTCTGCCCTGGGAGGGGGTCCCCTGTGACGCAGGGTGGTCCTGTCCCTGGCTGACAACAGTTCCCCTCCAGGAGGTCATGCACGCCCTGAAGATGACCTGGCACGTGCAGTGCTTCACCTGTGCAGCCTGCAAAACTCCCATCCGCAACCGTGCCTTCTACATGGAGGAGGGACAGCCCTACTGCGAGAGAGGTAGGACCCAAGGACACCCTGTGCTGCCCCGCGCGGCCCAAGGACATCGGCCACTGCTGGGGCTCAGCACCTGCCCATGGGGGTGGGGGGTGAGCTGCTCTGTCCTGCGGGGCTCTCTCCAGGCCATGAGGGAGGCAGGGACCCCCCTCCTGCGGCCCTGAGCCCTCCATCCTGGTCCTCCCGGGTGCTGGGTAGCGCCATCCTCCCGTGTTGCCATGGCAATGGCAGAGGATGTACATCAAAGGCGAGTGCTGCATTCTGGGAGATGGGGTTTGCCGCCTCCCTGCGGCCCAGTGGCAGCAGGGGCCACCCTGCACGGCGCAGGCATCTTCCCCTGGGGCTGGCAGTGAGTTGTCCCCAGGCTGTGGCTCTGGGATCGAGGCTGTGCTGCAGCCGGGAGGAAGGGGAACACTGACCTGAGCTCTGCTTCTCCTCAGACTACGAGAAGATGTTTGGCACCAAGTGCCGCGGCTGCGACTTCAAGATTGATGCTGGGGACCGGTTCCTGGAGGCGCTGGGGTTCAGCTGGCACGACACTTGCTTCGTCTGTGCGGTGAGCCATGTGCCTCCCTCCCACAGCTGCTGGTGGGGGCCGTGGCTCCCTCTGGGCCTGCATGGGGTTTACCAGCAGCGTGGGGTCCCTGCTGCCGCCAGCTTTTCCCCGCTTGGCTCTGCGCCAGTGGCTCAGGCCCCAGCTCTGAGTCTGCTGCTCCCTGACATCGGGGTTGTGGCATGGGGGGACCCAGGGGCTGGGTCAGCCACCCTGGCCTCACTGCCTGCGCTCTCCTCCCCAGATCTGCCAGACCAACCTGGAAGGGAAGACGTTCTACTCCAAGAAGGACAAGCCGCTCTGCAAGAGCCACGCTTTCTCCCACGTGTGAGGGATGGGAGTTCAGCTGTGCCCACGTGTGCCCCTGGCCCTGCATGCTCCTCTCCCCCCTCCCTTGCTGCCCCCAGGGAGCCAGCCTGGGCCCTCACACCTTCCCCTTGCTCCTGCATCTGTCTTGACAGCTCCTGGCCCAGCTCCAGCCTGAGGTGATGCTGGGCCTGGAGCCCCTTACAGCTGTGTCATCTCTGTGGCCCCTGGCTGGCCCTAAGAGCCCCAGGAAGGGGACACTGCGTGGGTTTCCTGCCCCCGAGCCATGCAGCATGGTGGCTGTGACCATGGCTGTGCCGAGGATGGAGTCAGGGAGAGTCTGGCACAGCTGGGGCCCAGCTGCCTGGCAGCTCAGTGCCAGGGCAGGGATGCTCCTAGCACCCCCTGGAGCAGGCAAGGACCAGCCCTCCAGCTCCCTGCTATGCTCTTCCCGCCCTTACCCTGCTGTTTGCTTCATGCATGGGGTTGGAGACCTGGTCCTACTCCCATGCTGGGGCCCTGCCTACTGCAACCCCCAGCCACCCTGTAAACTGCTCTGGTGGCTTCGATACCCTGGCTGCATGTTGGGAGGCGTCTGGGCCTCTTGTCCCCCCACCCAGCTGGCCTGCTGCTCTCCCGGGGCCGGTATGCAGCAGCACCCCTAGCCTGGCCGTGCCAGGGAGCAGGGCAACGTGCCAGGCCCACCTCAGCCACCATGAGTGGCCAGTGGCCTCCCACAAGGCTTGGGAACAGCTTTCTACCAAAGAGTGCCTGCCACTGCTGTCCCAGGCCTGTAAATGCCTCTCCCAAACCCACACTCTCCGGTTGGGCTGCTGCTGATGTAGCCACGGTGCTTTTAGTGCCTTTAATAAACACTTTTCTGCAAGTGCCGGCTGTCCTGGGGCCTGTGGTTTTGCTGAGCAAGGTGTGGCCACTGGGAAGGTCATGCTCAGCCCTCGCCCTGCTCCCTGCCGTGGCCTGACTCAGCTCCCTCCGGCTTTCCAGGGGAAATCTTTGCCTTGAATTTCTCCTCCTCTGCCTGTGTCAGCTTGGGCTGGACCCCTCGTGTCGCCTGGGTCCTCCAGAGGCAGTAATTGATCCGGGGGGCAAAGCTGTAGTAAGGGGAAATGGGGCAGGTGTGCAACCCTGCAGCGAGGTCCCCACTTACCTGGCAGCCACCCCATGTCCCAGCTGTGCCCTGGGAACGAGAAGTCACGGGACACGCCTGGGCCACGTGCACCAGCGCTGGGTGTGCTCCGGCGTAAAGCAGCCAAGCGTTCGCTCATGCGATGCAGCTGCCGTCCCCAAGGACGGGTGCGAAGCTGCGCCATCCCCTCCGACTGGAAAGGGCTCCGGGGCAGTGGGTGTGGGGAAGAGCTGCTCCTCCCGCTCTGGCAGCTGGAACGGTCATTAATAATTGCAGCTCTTACCATGATGAGCAATTGCAAGGAAAATTGTCTTGCTAATCTACTGGAAGGTTCTGCCGGGAGCAGGAGCTGGCTGTGGGAAGCCAAATGGCTCCTGCCACCACCCAGAACGGGCCTGCAGCTGTGGTGCCACATCTCCTCAGTGCCAGCTGCAGGCGTGCAAAACCCATCAAAGATGGGGAGGGGAAAGTGGGAGTGATGGAGGCAGGCTGAAGCTGGACGAGATGCTTGGGCTGGGGCACATATGGGTGGTGGGACGGTCACGCCAAGGAGCAGTAGGACACGGCTACAAAAAGGAACAGAAACAACCGGTGCCTGCCTGGCAGGACCAGGACGAGCAGGGATGTGGTGAGTGCCCGAGCGTGAGTCCCAGCAAGGTCAGGGGAAGGTGAGGTGGCTGTGGCCCCACGTGGGCAGCCACCCAGCCAGCCCTGGCTCAGGACAGCAACCAGTGAGCGGAGAGCAGGGCAGGGGCAGCGGGAGGCAGCGGTGCGGGACGGAGCCTGATGGGGTAGCACAGCCTGGGAACAGGTTGTGCCAGCTCAGCCCCAGGGTACCCGGCCCTGGAGTGGGGCCAGGGCAGAGCCACGGTGCCACAGCCGGCTTGAGAGATGAGCATCTCCCTCGTACCCGTTGAGGGCTTGGCCCCTTCTGGCACCCTGTTGCCTCTGGTCCCTACTGATGACGTCTCTACCACCCAAAGTGCCTCGGTGCTTTGCTGAGAGCAGCTCTTGCCTGCCGGCTCTGCGCACCATGTGAGGAGCTTGTGCACAGGCAGCGGAAGGAGGGTCTCGGGTGGGCTGCGGAGGTGGAGCCTGGGGTGGGGCTGCAGCCGCGCTGCTCCGAGAACAAAGCCTGGTGGCAGCGGGCTTAGAGCTCCCAGCATATCCCCAAGCGGGGTCCCACCACATCCACCCCCAAAGCCAGCTGAGCTGCTCGTGGGGCGCCTGCTGTGGCCTTGGCCCCCGCACTGGCCCCGGCAGCTGCTCTGCAGCTGCTCACGAACTTTTGTAGCCTTTTAGGGAGGCTCCGGCTCTGGCCTGGCTCGGAAATGCTGGTGCAAGGAGGGTGTGCATTGTGGGGGGAGCAGGCAGCACAGGCAGGGCCCATGGCATCCCATCCTGTGTCCCACTGAGCTTGAGGGGCTCATCCACAGGACACTCTGAAGGGCTTGGTTTGGGAAGGGTCACACCAGCATCAGTCCTGACCTGCAGGAATAAGGTCCTGTATGCTACCCCGCTGCTGCTCTGGCATAAAGACCCCTTCGGTGCAGTTCTGGCCTGGGATGTGGACAGTGTCGGGGGTTCAAAAAGAGGCAGCATGGGGCAGGGCGTTGCTGCCTGCCCTGGTAGAAGCATGAAGACCCAGCTGGGAGCACCCACAGAGCCCTGCATGGGGCAGTGGGAAAACGACTTTGTGGGTTCACACAGAGGCAAAGCTTCCTAGAGGAGGTACCGTCGTGCACAGCCTGGCAGGGTCCTGAGGGGACCAGGGTTTTGGGAGCTACGGGGATGGAGGAGCAGGTGGGCAGCAAAAGAGCTCCCACAACGGCTGCACCCACTGATGCCTTGCACAGCAGCAAGGGCACGGCTGGGTGTATGGGGCAGAGCCCATGGTGCTGTGTCCTTGCAGAGGAACCTCAGGGCACAGGGACTGGAAGCTGAGGGGAACTGAGGGCATCAGGTTCTCAAGTGTGTTGTGTCCCCAGGGTGGAGGAGGACACGGAGAGCCGGGGAGTCTGGGTTGCTCCATGTGAGGTCCCCGGGATGCAGGGTCCCCAAGAGGGGATAGCACAGGATGCTGGTCCCCAGGACAGAGCAGAGCCCATGGTACAGAACCACCGTGGTGTAGATTCCCAGGAGGGAGATGAGCAGGAGTGTAGGTTCCTGGGGTTCAGGGTGCCTGGGGCGGGGAACGGCCCGGGTTGCGGGGTAGATCAGGGCCCGGGGCGCCGGATCCCAGGGGAGCAAGCTGTGTGCGGGGGCAGGCGATGCCCCGCGGCGCGGCCAGCGGGA
>NW_010192510.1:0-231 GCF_000695765.1 Mesitornis unicolor
GGGAGGGGTGTCTTTCGTCACCGGGTTGAGGGGGCCTTGCCCTGTGGATGCCACAGGCCGAGGAGGAGAAATCTACTCTGTGAGGTTGGAGGAAAAGGGTGGCCCAGCCCCATAGAAATGAGGAGGAAGCTGGGGGCACCATGACAGGAGGGACCTCACGGCTGTGGGGCTGGGGATAGGGGCAGTAAACACTCATGTACGATGCTAAATGGATTTCTGTCTCGGGGCCCT
>NW_010192510.1:376-16203 GCF_000695765.1 Mesitornis unicolor
CACAAGGCCCCCTGGCACCACATGGCCGGGCCTTCAGCACCTCAGCGGGCTGCAGGAGCACCTTCAATGTGCAGGACGGCAGTGACTTCCAGGACCGGGTGGTGAACAACCCCAAACCCGTTGTGGTGGACTTCCACGCGCAGTAAGTTCCTCACCGTGGCTCTCGCACCCCTCTCTGCCATGACATATGCAGGTGTGTCCCTGCTGCTTTCCTGACATGGTGGTGTTCTGGGCTCACCAGGGATGTGAGTACGCCCTGAGGGCTTCCCAGGCTGTGGAGCTCCTGACTGCTCTGCCAGGTGTCTGGTGTTAAAAGGTGCCTCTGCCCCTACAGCGCAATGCAGAGAGGTTTGGCTTGTCGGGTTGCACTGCTGTAGGTGTAGCTACACCCTGCAGGAGCATAAAACGCGAGTGGCAGGAAGGCGTTGCCCAGGGTGGTGTAGCTGCACCTCCCAAGCGCTCAGGTGTCACCCTGGCCCTGACGTTGCATCATCCTGCAAAAGACACCCTGAGAAAAAGCTCTGATAGCTCCCTTTTTTTAGCTTTGTGGACTAGACGTCCTCTTAAAAACACTAAATGACGTTAACAGCCATGGAAGAACACTGCACTCGGTGTACCCTTGCACCGTCATGTTGTGTCTTTCCAGTTTCCTTATGCTGCATGCTCTTGAGGCAGGGCTTTTCACAGCAAATGCCTTTCTGTATTAATAACAGCCACATGACACCAACGGCAGCATTTGTCATCAATAAAAACATTGTCATCCTCTTGCCAGTAAAAATATTCCTAGATGTTATCTGCTGGACTAATGATACTGATTTTATCTTTGTTTTCTCACGTATTTTTGTAGTCCTGCAGTGCTGTCACATGAGCCTGTTGTGGCAAATTCTGGGCAAGCAGAGAATGAAACACCCCCAAAATTCCTCTAAATAGAGCCAACTGCCAAACCCAAATGAACGTTACTTGAGATCACCCAGAGAGAAGAGGACAAATAATTGAAAGCCGAAACTTGGTGCAGAGGGAGGCTGAGAAGGAACAAAATTTACCAGAGCTTCAGTTTTAAAAGAAAAGGGCACTTAGAGCTTTAAGTCACGTTTTCCTTGAACTAAGTTCATACCATCCTAGCGGGTGCAGTTAGAGGATGCAGGGGGTGTTTTTGAACAGATGTGATGCCTCTGCAAATTTTACAGCTAAAGGGGAATTTCTGTAAACCCTGCAATGAGTGCAGAGGGGAAGTCTGTGATCTGCTGATTTGAGCATGGGCTGCAACCCCCGTGCCTGGCAGCGACACTTGCTCCAGGGCAGCTCTGTAGCCTTACAGGGTCACAGCTCTGCATGTACGCAGAAGCGAGGACACAAAGTGGGGTAAGGATGAACAGCCGAGAAGAGGGGGCAGGAGGAGCACCAAGGATGGCAGAGCAGACTGCAGTGTAGTCGAAATGACATCAAAAGCACCATGAGTGCTGAATGGTGACCTCTTCTTCCTCTCAGCCCCCCACCCCGCACACGCACAAAAAGCCGTTGACAGAGCGTGAGAGAAACACTTTTGTAAGCCATGATTTGGGAATGCTGTTTCCAGGCTGGCTCCCGAATGGAAAGGCAATGACGGTAAAGGCATTGGCGTACCAGCAAGCCTTTCATGGACACTGCTGCGCTTCCTGCCTCTAACTCTCCCTTTCCTCTTTCTCCATCAGGTGGTGCGGCCCCTGCAAGATCCTAGGCCCCAGGTTAGAGAAGATGGTGGCCAAGCAGGAAGGGAAGGTGCTGATGGCCAAAGTGGACATTGACGATCACACAGACCTTGCTATTGAGTACGAGGTAGGAGGCAGAAGAGCACGGGCTTTCCTTTGCTGGCGGTGTGAGGAAACTCCCTCCCTGGGGAGCGGTGTGCCTGCATGGGAGCAGCATTGATGTGGAGGGGAAGCCCAATGCCTATAGGTTCCTGAACCCTGGGGTTGCTCATTAGTAGGTGGATTTTGCTGCTTGGCTCTCCTCCAGCTCTTCTGCTTGTGTTCAGTGTCCCCACCTTTAATTCAGCAGAAAGGCGTCCTCTAAGCCTCGCAGGTGTGTGTTGATGTAAATGTTTGCCTGGCCTCCAGCCATGTGCAGTATTTTACTGGGTGCATAGGCCACTCAGATCCAGGGCAGGAATGCAAAGCAGCAAATCCCAGTCTGTTCTGCTCTTGGATGTGGTTCTTCGTGCAGCCACCCTGTCCTCTTTGCCTTCTTTGTTCAGGATTTCTTGCTGGGTAATAACATCCTTAAGCTGCAGCACGGGGGGACACTGGGGGTTTTTTGGACAGGTGGAAGACAGATTGGAGAACGTGCATTGGGATTGGGAGCACCATCCCATCTTGGTGTTTACACTGGTGTTTTAAACGCCTGATGTGCGTGTTCCCTGTGCTGCCTTGCTCCCAGGAAGAAGCAGTGACTGGAGAAGGTCACAGCCTTTGTTTACGTGATTCATTTATCTTTTCCCTGTGTCAGTGATTAGGTAGTTTAAGAAATGCAAAAATCCTTCTGTCGCCTGTGCTCGCCCCCGTTGTCTCTCCTTGTAAACAACAGTGTGGTCTACGGAGTCAGGGCATCCTGCTGCTGTGTTTTACAGGGAAGAAACTGCTTAATTTTGACTCACATATGCAGATGGAGCTGCTCCCCCTCCATAGATGAATCCCTGCTCCCAGGGCAGATGCTACCACAGGAAGCTCCTGGAGTTGCCCAGCGAAGTGTGAACCTGAGCAAGCTGTGATTTTGCTGAGCCTGGAGGAGATGCTCTGTGCTGTTCCCACACCATACCGGGCCAAAAGGAGAAGGAAGCGGAAACAGCTTGTTCTCTCCCACTCTTTCCCAAAGAGACCTTTCTGCCTGTGCTGTGGTGGCGTGTCCACCCAGGTGGCACCCACAGATGTGACTTGTGGCTTCCACAAGCTGAGCATGAGGAGCCTCTGGTGCTCTCCTTGGTGGTGGCATGCTGGCAGATGTGCCCCCAGGCAAGGAAGGTGGCTGCTGGCTCCTGAGCAGGGCTGTGTGTTGCAAGCCCAAAGGCTGCGTAGCTTGAGGGTGCTGGTGAGAAGCTCAAGAGGATGAGGTTGTTTCAGTGGTAGTTGGAAAGTGCATTAATCCTCATAGATGCAGGCAAGGCTCTGGTAGCACCCACCCTAGGAGAAAAGGCGAAGAGAATAGAGATTATTATCTTAACTTTTCTATTGTTCCAAGCCTTCCAGTAGATCAAATTAGTTGGGATTACAAGAGGATAATCTCAGATGACTGGAAAACGGCAGACAGAGTGTGTGAAGAAAGGTCTTTGAGAAGAGGCTGAAAGTTCGCGAGTTGTGCCGGTTTGGTGCCATGTACGTGTGTTTGTCTGCAGGGTCTGCTGTCCTGCAGCCCTGGTGGCATCAGTACAGGCAGGATTCAGGCTGCAGGTAAGGGCTGGCTGCCAGCAATTCCTTCTTGGAGCCTTACGTACAGACATAGTGAAGTCTTTGTTTTGCAGGAAGGCCTGGAGATGGTGTTGTGCCCTCTGCTCTCAGAGATGGTGTGTTATCTGGACTTGACCATTTTCTGCATGGCTAAAACCCCATCCCTAAGCAGTGTCTGAGCAGGATAGCTGCAAATGGAAAGGGGTAAAGGATAAATTTTTGCTTTGATCTTCATAGTTTGAGCCATCCTTTCAAAGGCAGAAGTTGGGTTCACATGCTGAGTACATACTTGGCTTTGCTTCATCTTGTGAGAAGTTGCCACTTAAGGAGATATGAGTGTAAGGGCTGATGGGAAGACACCAAGTTGAGATGAAAGAGAGCCCAAAAGTAGAATTTGTTAGAGATCAGGAAAACCAAAGGCGGTGTTTGGGAGGAATCAGGAAAGATTTATTTGTTTAAAAGCCATTCTGTTGGGGATCAGATATCTGCAGCCTGAGAAAGTTGTTTCGAGGGTTTTTAAGTGTCCATGCTACCCTCACAACTCCCCCACGAGCTGCCAGGAAGTCTCCTTCCATCCATGTTTATTCCCCTGCCCACGCACGCAGCCCCCAGCTTGCTGCCTGGTTGCACAGCATCCGCTTCAGCAGCCCTCTTGGTGCGGGGGGAGGCAGGGCAAGGGGGAGAGACCCCCTGGAAGAGCCGAGGAATGCTGATGCATTCCTTCACTGGCGCTGCCGTCTGCCCTTGGCTCCCAGCCGTCTCGGCTTAGCACGAAGCGTGGACACGTTTCCTGTGAACAAAAATGTCCCCGGTGCCCTTCCCCGTCCTGTTATGCCCAACACAAAAGTTCTTTCTCTGGGGATTCCTGCTTTCATCTCACACCTTTCATCTCTGGTTGTAGCCTTTCTGCGCTGCTCCAGCCCGCTCCTGACCTCTCGCCCTGAGAGCAGAAAGGAAGGAGGAACACTTCTGTTGCATCTGCTGTCTCTTAAAATTCTTCAGATTCATCTCTTGCCTTGGCCTTTTGCCCACACGCGTGGCCAGTGGGAAAGGGCAGCCCCTTCTCCGGCCACTGTGAGTGGGCAGCCCGGGAGAGCTGTTGGATAGCAGCGGAAAGGTCGTTCATCAGCAGAGTTCGGTCCTGTTTTAACCTCATCCTAAAGCCCGGGTGAAATTCTTCCCCCTGCTCTGTTGCACGGCATCCGAGCTTGTATAAAAGCCCCAGTTTCGGATGGGAGAGAATTCCCTTGGTACGGGCACTGCCAGGAATAGCCTGCATGGCCGCATTTATTTATTTATCCTGTGGTCAGCGCTGATCAAAAGCAGCCTGACTTTTTCTCTAGAAATGCTCTCAAGGGAGGAGGAGGGTTCATTTAGGTTCAGGGCAGATGGGACCAAAAAAAGAAGAAAAGGAGAAGAGGAGGGGGGGAAAAAAAAAAAAAAGGCAGAAACAATTCCCATGACATTTGCTTCTCAAGCAGCAAAACAAAGTACGTGCTCTGTTAACGAGACGCCCTTGCAGGAAGGAAGCTGTCCAAAGCATTGTGTTTTCTGGGCAGAGGAGAGTTGCTTGGTGCCCCTGGTTCTCACCCAGCTCTGCAGTGCCAGCCCCAGACCTGCCGTGTGTTCCCGGGGTTTGCTCACCAGCATGGAAAGGAGAAGAGGTGGAGGGAACAAGGCTGCGAGAACCTCATGAGAGCGCTGGGCAGCATGCAGAGCCGTGCACCTTGGTATTAGCCAAGTGCTTTGAAGAGTTGCCCACTCGTCACCCAGGTTGTGGTGGCCTGATGCTTCTTGTTGCTGGTTGGATGTGCTGGTTTTTTGGATGGAGCTGGGACAACTCTGATTGTTACTAACCCACTTTGCAAACCAGAGGAAGTCTCAACAGGAACTTTGCCCTTCTCAGGGAGAGAGAGACCAGTTGAGTGCAGTGCTAGTACTGTTCTTTCTCACCCCTAAAATCACAAGGGAGCACGTTGGTGGCACCTTCACCAGTGCAGAGCCCCGAGCCCTCTGGATCCGCTCCCGCCAGTCACTAGGAGGAGCTGAAGATCGCACATTGCAGCAGCCTGGTGATCCCATCTCTTCAGATGAGGCTGCACAGGCCCTGCAGGACAGACAGACTGCAGGGAGCCACGCTGGACTGGCTGACCAGCCAGGACCATGTGGGAAGGGAAGCACAAAATGTCCCTTTCATCTCAGGCTCCCGATGGGACGAAAGCCAACCCTCTGGCGGGTTTCCCAAGGAAGGATTTGCAGATCCTCACTGGCAGCGGGGCTGGCAGCACACACGGGAAGGCCCCACAGGCTGGTGGGGAGGCAGCAGGCGAGATAAGGACAGGATGTGTTTTGGGGGGGAGGCTTTGCAGAGATAAGGACACCAAAGCTGTGGGGTCAGAAACGGGACCAGATCTCTCCCTGCCTGAAGTTCTCCAAGCTCTGGTTGCTCCATCTCTTGATCGTGTCCCCAGTGTCTCTTCTGGCGCTGGTCAGCCAGCAAGTCCTTGGGGAGCGTTGTCATTTCCACCACTGTTCTCTTGGATAATTCCCAGAAAACTATTCTGGGCTAAAAAAGCAGCGACCGGAGCAGCACAGCTGCCTGCTGGCTCTGGGCAGAGTGATTTTTTTCACTTCTTACCTAATCCTCAGGGATCTGCAGTGGACAGCCACTGGTGTGTGACCAGCTAAACCGCTGAAAACAGGAGCAGAAAAGGAAAGATGGGTTGGAGGGGGTTGTGATTACCGTGGAGCAGGAAATTTGCCTGTGCAGTGGTGGGTGGAGAACCCTCCCCAAGCTCCAGTCCTGTCTGGAGAAGAACATGGGTCCAGTCTGATATCACCCAGGCCATAAAATGTCCAAAGGTCACCATGTGTGAGAGGTGTCCCAGTAAAAGACTGGGTTTGTTTGCTTATGATAGTACTAAAGGGAAGGACAAGAGGAATTTGTACTGGAGATGAGGAAAAGCTTTACCTGTTTGTCTTTATGTTAGCTTTGGATTTGTCTTTAAAATTCTGCATCTTATTTAAACTCAGAAAGCTGCTCAGCCTTGACTTAAGCACTGCGCTGTGATTCAGTGCAGAGGTGAGGCCACAGGGGGAGGAGGAACGTGTTGTTTGGCTGGCCCATGTTTTGCATGCGGACACGTTACCCCTGAGCAGTGCGTGCTCAGCTCCCTTGTAGCCACTGCTGTAGAGCTTCATTTGGGCCCAGGGTGCAGCTGGGCTCCCCGCAGCCTCTGCTCACCTGTGTCTCCCTGTTTCTCTTGCCCCCAGGTGTCAGCAGTGCCAACTGTGCTGGCTATGAAGAACGGAGACGTGGTGGATAAGTTTGTGGGGATAAAGGACGAGGATCAGCTGGAGGCATTCCTCAAGAAACTCATTGGAGCCTGAAGTGAAAGGGTGGCTGTACCTCTGCCTCTGGACATGTCCATGTTGCACATTCCTTGCCTGGGAGTGCTGAGGGGCACGTCAACTGCCTGCCTTGTATGACCTGGGGTTTTCTTCTGGTTTGGGTTTCTTTGGAGATGGACAGTGTTGTACCCCTTCCCTCCCACTCCCCCTTCTCTCCAGCAGCAGCAGTTGTAGAGGATGCTGAGGTCTGCTTATTCTCAAATTGGGGAATGTGGCTGGAATTAGGAGCCTGTGTTTATCAGCAAAGAGCTGATGTGCGAAGCTGCTGCTGCTGAGTTAAGAGGAGGAATGTTTTTCTCTTTGCCTAGCATCTGATGGCCCAGAGCAGAGGGCAGCTGCTCCTTGCAACACGTGGGTACATACCTGCCCTAGGTGGGTTTGTTTAAAGCTTAGAATGCCTCTGCTTTGTCCGTGAAACCTGTCCCTTTGTCCCTCTCTCCTGGTGTCACTGGGACGGGTACAACTCCTCCACAAATCCATGGGCTCCCATCATAATTTTATAAAAAAGAATAGAAGTATTTTATGGATCTCCTTTTGTAGGTCTGTAATAAAGAGAACTTTATAGGTCACTGCTGTCTAGCTGGAGAATAAAACTGGATTCTCGGAAATCACAGAAAAGTCTCTTGTCTGTCCAGAGAGGTGAGAGGGAGCATCAGCAGCTCAGCAGCTGGTTTGGATGGGTTGGGAGAGCACAGGTTATGACCTGATCCCTACTAAAACAAAATGTGCTGAAAAACAAACAAGGGGATTACTTTCACAAGGTTTCTAGTGCTGCTTCCAGGATCTTGTTTGGGTGCTGCTGTATCCCGGACACCAGAAGAAGGACTTGCCTCCTGCACGCAGGGGAACAGCAGCTCACAGTGCACAAGGAACCTGAGCTGTGCTCGCTCCCCTGTGCTTTTCCTCACTCCTTTCCTGCCTGAGGAGCCCGAGAGCCTCCTTCTTTCTTGCGTGAGTGATTAAATCTGCTCACACAGGTGAGCCCTGTCAGAAGGCAGTATTTTGACTTTTACTTGCCCTGACCTTTAGACTAAGGGAGGCAGTTGTGCGTTGGTATGGCAAGCAGCCT
Organism: Mesitornis unicolor; assembly: GCF_000695765.1. Classification (NCBI taxonomy): domain Eukaryota; kingdom Metazoa; phylum Chordata; class Aves; order Mesitornithiformes; family Mesitornithidae; genus Mesitornis; species Mesitornis unicolor. The sequence continues at coordinate 8,276 of NW_010192510.1, forward strand.
TCAGCCCTTCCCATCTCTTCCTCCTCCTCCCCATATACACCTGCTTCCACTCAACTTGGCTTCTAAGCGCTGCCAGCCTCCTCGTGCGCTTGTAGGCAGAGTACAGCACCAGGGCTGATGCCTGCTGTAATGCTTAATTCCAGTTTGCTTATCTAAGCTGCATGAGAACATTGTAAGTGCTTAATAACCATGTACAAGCTGCTGCTTTTTTTCCTTCCCAGCTTCTGTTTCCTTCAATCACTCTTAAGTCTCTGCTTTGGCTCTGCTCCATTTTGCCTCCCTGGCATAGGTTGTTACGAGCGGCAAGGCAAATTTTTTCTGCACCTCTGCAATAAGGATTTTTGACCTTTGAAGGAGCAGGGGAGTGGCAATCCAAGTCCTGTGCGTCCTGCTGCAACTGCAGTGCTGCGAGCATCGCTGCTCCCACCTGCTTCCATCACCCCGAGGCCTGGGCACCAGCATGAGGTGGTGCTGGTCTCCTGAGATGGGCACCTCCCCGTCTGGGTTTGGCTGATCTCGCCCCCAGCGTGCTGCTAGAGGTGATGTCATCAGGATGTAATTTGGTAAAGAACTGCTGGTCAGTTGCGATCAGTAAAAACCGGTATTTTATTTGATTTGGGAGACCACAGAAGCTTTGCTGCTTGTGTCCTTCTCATGTTTCAGGCCAGGCAATTTAAGCAGCAAAGCTTCTGTGGTGTCCTTCTCATGTTTCAGGCCAGGCAATTTGCCCTGCAGTTTTGGTGTTCCTGCTCTGTAAACACTTCTAGTAAAGACTCTCTCCATTTTCCTGCATGAGCAGGAAAAGTAGGGGAACAGCGTCACGTACCCGACAATAGTTAACTTTCATGCTTCACCATCCTCCAGAACAGGAAAAAACACAGTGACTTTGCATTGTGTAATTAAGGGGCAGTATAAATTAGCTATTTTATCACTTCCTTTTAAGGAAAAGTGGAGCTAAGCTGCCATTCAGCTACTAAAGCTCCAGCATGCTTTAGGGTGCATTATGTGAAGGCCACAACTGTTTCTTTGAGATAAGTTCTGAAGGCCCACGTACACGGTGCCCTGTGGAAGTCCTTCAGAAACAGCGTAACGGGTGGAGAGAAATAGGAGTTTGGGGGCACCTTGAGATTCCCCAAGCGCTTTGCACAGTTTTCACCACAGGACAGGACCCGCAGCACAAGGGTGTTTTCTGTGACAGGGTTTTAATCTGGCTCCCTGTTTGCCGACTGCTTCAGGGATTCCCACAGCTGCTGTTAATAACAGAGGAGGTGCAAGCGGGAAGCACTACCAGCAGTGTATTTGTGTAGTGGTTAAAAAGAGGGGTTGCACAGCAATTTTCATGCCACCTGAACACGACGTTGGTCTTTCCCCAGAGAAGAGAGCTGAAGCTATAGGTAATTCCTCAGCAGTGGCTGCTTTTTCCACATTAGCTGGGAAAGTGTTTCCCCTCTGCTCACTCCAACAAGGGTGCAGTTGGTTTTCTCTTTTGGAGTTAAGCACATCGAATGCTCCTCTGATCTGTTAAGCATTTGCTCTCTCTTGCCCAATCCTGCCTGCATTACAGCAGCTTTCTCAGCTTTTAATGTTCCTGGTTGCTATTTTAAGAGGACATGGCAGTCGGTGCCTTCCCAAGGGAAGCAGAGCTGAGCTAAACCCACTTTTCCCTCCAGGTGCATTCTGAACCCAGTGATGAGTTTTCCTCTCCCAAAAGTCAAGGGCCTCTGTCCTCACAGTCTTGCCCAAGGCACCTGATCCCAGGCAAGCAGAGGTTTTCCATTCATTTCTGTTGGCTTTACACTTGCATTGAGCTCTAACGCAGCTGCTCCTTTCCCCAAAATGTTTGTGCCTGCCCACTAAGCTCTGTCTTAATCTCTAACTGCTCTGTGCCATGGCAAATGCCTGTAAAGTGAGAGAGCTGCAACCTTTTCTGCTAGAGGTGCTACGCTGAGAGCAGCTTCAAGCACTGGTAGTGGATGGGAAACTCAGGTTTGCAGCACAGAGGGACTTGTGTATATGTGGTCCCCTACAGCTCTGAAGAGGACAGTTTTGGCCATGTTTGGCTCCCAGCAGGTCTGGCCTCTGGAGCCCAGCCACCCAGCATTGACAGTAAATCCTTTGCTTTATCAGCATATTATACGATTCCACCTGTGCAAAAAACAAAACAGAGAGCAGCTCCGTGTCAACAGGGAAATGGCTGCCACTAACGCTGCCCTCGGCAGGGCCTTTCCTCAGCCCAGCCGGGCTGGTTACCCTAACATCACTTTTAGCTTTTCCCCCCCTCACCCCCAATTTTTTTCAACCAAGTAATTATAGGATTCGGGCAGAATAGGCAATTAAAATCTCCAGCCCTGCAAGGCTGCTAGCAGCAGTGTTAAGCCCAGCATTGTTCAGAACTGTTGCTGAATTGCGTTAAGTGCTTGCTGCGAGTTTCGGCTTCCTGCAAGTTAAATAATAACAGCGTGCACAGCTGCAATATCCTAAGCAATAAAAAGATAAGATAAAAACGGTTGTAGACTTCACCTCCAAAGCAAAACCAAACCAGATCACCTGTTACACAGTCCCATACTCATTACCTGCCCCTGCAACCCACCCAGGCTCAAGTCCATCACACACACTGGTGCTTTTCTGCTGCTGTTCTCAAGGACACGGAGCACACTTGTGAGCTTCGTGGTTTCTCTGCCTCTGCAGTTTTTGGATTTCAGCAACACTTTCCCTCTTAAAAACCTTTATCAGGCAACAAAGAGGCAACTCATAGTGAGAGTGGTACCTGTGGACTGGGTGCAATGTCAGAAGGGGCTGCTATGCTGAGCCATGCCTGGTTGCTTTTTTACCCCAGGGAGCATCCTACCATCTAGAAGGATGGAGACAGGAGCAGCAGGGGAAACCTGTGATAATGGTAAAGGGTGGGAGGAGGACAGACACCAAATTTCTTTCACTCAGAGGAGCCAAATGGGTGGAAACCAGAGACCTCCTGGGGAGAGCTTGAAAATGTGGCACTCCAAATCCTAGCAGGGATAGAGTGAGGAGAAACCCTGTGGCTGCTTGCCTGGGTGGTGAGACAGGGAGACTGGTCCCACATGGAAAGGTCAAATGGGGATGCTGGAGCTGCTTATCCCCTGTGGGTGGAGGAGAGCTGGCAGCTGTGGGCAACAGAGCAGCACCCAACCTCCCGCCTGCCCACATCAACTTCCTAGGCCCTTGTAATCCAAACAGTTGCAATAAAAATGCACTAAAATTGATTGTTTTTTTCCTCCATGGCCTGCAGCTTCTGTGGAGAAATGTCCGTGCACATGCGTGTGTGTGTTTACCCACTCACACATTCTTGTTCTCTGTTGTGGAGAGTGCCACAAGCTTCTGGGGCTCACAGCTGTCCCCAGCAGCTGTAGCTGCTGACAGATGAGGACAGGAGCCAGCCTGCTTGCTCTCCCGCTCAGGGGAAGGCTGAGCTCCTGGTACCCAGCTCAGCACATGCTGCTCACCCCTCTGCTGCTGAAGACACCCTGGGTTCATCTCTCTTATGAGTGGAGGAGTGGTTGCGTAATACTACAAAACAGGACATTTTTGCAGCCGGAGTTCTCAGAAACATCCACTTCAACTTGTCCGGAGGGTACAACATGCACCAGAGATTTCAGTGGTTTGCAGAGACGATGGTGACCTCTGGGCCACCCACGCGCCTGCGACTCCTCCATGCTGGTCCCACACAGCTGGCAGCAAGAGGGTGTTTGTCCCGGCCAGCTCTGCACGCACGTAGCTTCACAGCCTCCGGACGGAGAAGAGCTGCATCCCCTGAGGTTGCTTTCTTGCTCCATCGGAAGGCAATAACTTCCCCACAGGGCCCATAGCCGTGGGCACAGGGACTGTGTGGCTCCTTTCCTTGCCGGTAGCTTTAACCCCAGGGCCGTGCCACGCTGCCGCCAGCAGGTAACTAACACCCTGGGTCTGGCCAGCACAGCCGCTGCAATGGAGATGGGACGCTGTACTGTGAGCAAGCTCTGGCACGCCCAATGGTATTTATATAACATCATTTTGCTTTAATCTGACTTTTTAAGTAAATTGTCAAAGACCTTTCTGTTCACTATGAGCCTTTTTTCCTTTTTTTTTTTTTTGACTGCAGGTTTCATCTTTCAAAGCTCGGTTTGCTTTGAGTGATGCTGAAAAAGCCCATTTGCAGTGGCTTTTTGTTCCATGCCTGTATTGTTCAGGCAGAAGTGGTTGTTTTCTTTTCGTCCTGGCATAGTTCAGGAGTGACTGCATGGTCTGAGCTCAAACCTTCTAAAAATACTCTCCCGTGAGGAGAGATCCAGCATGGCAGTGTTCAGACCCAGAGATTAACGCCTCGGAAAGGTGTGGTGGGCTGAAAAGAAGCCGGAGGCAGCATCGTGCCAACTCTCTGGGCACTGTAAGCCCTGGAGCTGCAATGCGTGGCAGGCAGAGAGGACCTGCAGGGTGTTGTGGGGGTCTCTCTGGGCCACCTGGACCCAAGTACAGGGGGAAGTCCACACAGCATGGGCAGAACCAGCCCAGGGCAAATACTGTCTGTGGAGAGGCTATTGGGTTACTCAGAAATCGTAAAGAAAAGAATTTCTTGCTGCTTGGAGAAGCAAGGCTGAGTGATGAGCCTGCTCCTCACCAGAGGTCGGTCTTCATAACCACATCCTCTTCTGTGAGCGTGAGACAGGCAGCTCTGGGGGAAGGGAGGATGGCAGAGATCGAGCAAAGCAGAGATCAGGCATATAACACATTGCAGGAAAGCCTGTGGGAGCTCCTTTTTGTCTGTCCACTGGCTGATTGCAGGAAGCTCCCCAGGTGATGGCTTTAGCAGCTGCTGGGACAGGAGACCTTATTGTTCTGTGCTCATGTTTACAGCTGTGCCAGTTTTTGGCAGGAAGCTACAAGACAAAACCCTCGCGTTCTTCTTTCTCACTCGTCGGGTTTGCTCTCAAGGGGCTGGTCTTTCAGCTTAGCTCTTTCAGCTCGGCTCGCCACCTGAGGAGGTGCAGCTTCCCCTTCCCAGCCAGGCCAGGTCCCATGGGCTTTGCCCTAAGATCCTGGCAGAAGCATGGAGACTTTTCATAGAGCTTGGGCAATATTAAAGGTTGCTGGTGTCACGCCTGCCACTGCATTTCTAATGCTAAACTATGTGGTTGCTCAGCACACCAAGCCCCTTGTACCTGTCTGGGCCCTGTTTAGTTCCCATTCCCCTTTCACTGGCCTTAGGCTCAAGTTCTCTTCTCAGTTTGGGTTTTCTTGGCGACACTCAGAGGAAGTACATTTAGCGTTCTCTTCGTCTGTCTGGCATTGCACAGGAAAACAGAAGCTGGCAGCACCCTTGAGATGAAGGTATGGGGGAACATGAGTGACTAGTCACTGCTGCTCTCGCTGGAGCCTGCAGCAAAGAAACTGGCAGCATGTGGCCATGTCCACAAGCAAACTCCTTGGGTTGCTGTCATCTCCCTGTTCTGCAGCTTCCCCACAATACTGTGCCTCCCTGTGACACTATGCCCAGCCCGTGGTGGCCAGCAGCATATGGCTGTCCCAAGGCCATGGTTTCCAGCCTCATCTTCTCCAGTCTGCAGCTGGGGTCATGGCAACAGAGCTCTGCCTGTGTTAAATCCTGAGTCTTCTTCCCCTGCCTCCTTTTTCCTTCCCTCTGAGGGGTTTTATACCAAGGCCAGGAATGACGGTCACGTCCCCTCCTCGGAATCAACAGGCTGCAGCATTACTCGTGAGTGCAGCCGCATGTCAGAGGTTGCCAGCAGCTAATCCCCCCGCCAGAGGGCTGATGGGGCAGGCAGGTTGGTGTGTCACCGGCTCCGCTGAGGGGTGTCAGCCAGGGTTTTGCATGGAGCAGATGCACCCCATGTTGTAATCTCACCTGGAGAGCACCTGGCTGCGATTCAGCCCCCACCGTGCTTGCCTGCGCCCATGATCTCATGGGGTTTTGCAAGCACTGGCTGGGCCCAGCGAGCCGGCGGTGGGGGAGCTGCAGAGAAGCCGCAGAGCCCCGGTGATTCAGCCGGGGGGAGGCTCTGTCCCCGCTGAGTCAGGCTTTATTTCAGTGTCTCCGTGTCCTGCTGCAGGGGAGGGTATGTCTACAAATTGCAGAAGCCCCCACAGACTGGGTCCCCCCAGCATTGCTGCCCCTCTGCCACCTCCAGCCCAGTGCCCTGGCCAAAGCTGGCTCCTGCCAGGGCTGCTTCCTCTTTGTGGTCCTGCTGCACACAAACAGCTGCATCCTGTCGGCCCAGCGGGCAGCACCGCCCTGATAAATGACCCAATTCCTGAGAGGGAGAGTGGAGCTGCCAGTGTGCGGCTCCCTAGACTGAGGGGAGGGCAGCGGATAGGCCAGCTGCACTGAGGGGGACCCCAACTTATGCCTCATCTGTGTCTCCCACCAACATCACACCTCCCAGCGTCTTCTCCTGGCACATATACAGCAGTGTAGGTAGTGCCCAGGGTGTTTAAATTGGTAACCTCTGCTATGCAGATAGGCTGAATGGGCTCTCCCCAGGCAATAGGCTCAGGGGGTGTCTGGCAGCACCCCTGGTACTTCAGGCAGCCGTGGCTGAACACTTGGAAAAAGAGGATGCGGAGGCTGGGCACCTGCAAATAGCACCTATGTGGAGATGAAGAAGGGGCAGCCTCTGACTGTCACCCATGGGTGCCTCTCAGCAGTCCTGCGAACTCGGTCCAGGGGTACTAGAAAACTCAAATGAGGCCATTCTCCTGCTCTCTTTGTGCCTCTGCCTCCGCTGGCTCTGCCCTCTCCTGCACCGGGACAGGGGGATGGGACAGGAAGGCCCTCGTTATTCAGGGCTTGCTAATTAAACGGGAATGTTATCTTCAGCCCAGATGTCAGCTTTGACCTCCCTCTAACCTTCTTCTGGAAAGCAAAACAGATGCAACTCTGTTTCTTTTAAAAAAATAAAAATAAGCATTTGGGGTGAAGCAGAAAAACCTGGCCCTGGGGGTACAGCTGGGGAGGGAGGAGGGCACACAACCAGATAAGCCTGGTAAGAGATGCCAGGCTGCAGAGCTGGGAGGGATGGGCCACACTGGGCAGAGAACAAAGTCCCATGGCTTATGGTGGTTGTCCACATATTTTGGGCCCTCTACCCTATATCCAGTAGTGGTGGTGGCACAGACATGGCTTCCCATCCCATCCCGGACCCATTGGTTAAGAGGTGGAACTGACGGTGAAGGTAAGCTGAGTTTGTATTTTATCTCCCTGCCTTGCTTTGGGATTGACCAAAGGGTCTCCAAAGGAGATGTTGACCCGGCTGTATTTTGCTCATGCCACCTAAGGCAGTCCCCAAATTGTTTCAGACTAAAGAAAGCTGGGTGCTATGAACAGCTGTTGATTTTTGCCCTTGGTTTGTAGTAAAAACTTGTTTTATTGCATTTCTGTAGTAATTTTCCATAGCTGGGGAGCAAACTTTGCCCAGCTCTGAACTATGCCAGGCCTTTCAGTGCCTCACCCTACATTAACCCAGGTTTATGTCTCTGTTGCCCATAGCAGACTGCATCACTTCGCTTCCTTTTCCTTGTAAGCCCACAGCTCCGGCCTGAAGCTGAACACCGAGGAGGTCTTTACCTGGCACCCCTTGTCCTCCTCTGTCAGGCATCCAGGCACTCTGGGCTGCAGCACCAAAGCTTCTTATAACAGAGGCTTAAAGGCAGTTCTTGCTGTAAAATGAGAAGTGGATGTGACCAGCTGAGAACCAGAACTCTCAGGCTTTCTCATTCTGCTGCAGCCTCTGTAGCTTAGGGGAGCCACTGGTCCATCCTTGCCCCTACCCTTCCCCATTCCCTCACTGCAGGAATCAGAGTGTGGACTGCCTCAAGCCCTCTCTCCAAACTCCTCCTGATGGGGCTTGCAGCTGTGTAAGATGGGCTGGGGGACATGAGCTGTCAGCCTTGTACTTGCC
>NW_010192510.1:16234-26009 GCF_000695765.1 Mesitornis unicolor
TTCCCTGCCTGCAGATCATGTCCATGATCCATTTGTCAGTCTTGGAACTGACTTCTCATATCCTTACAGTGCATTTCCCCCATCCACAGCCTGGAGCTCATTTTAGCTTTCTCCATTTCCCATCTTTTACAAAAACTTCAGAGGGATCACTCATCATGCTGCAATCCTGATATTGCAAAAAGCACTGCTGCTTTGCAGTTACACATCCTTTTGCCTACCATCATCCCCAAGATAGCAAGCAGGTAAAAGTTTTGAGGTCTTCCTCCTCGCTTGCCTCCTTTTCTATCACCTGCTGGCCCACTAAGTAATGGGTGTTCTTTTTTACACTCCGAAGGTTGTGCCTCACAGTGATGACATCATGGCAGTGATGCACTGCCCTCGGGCAACATCACCAGAGCAGAACATGATTTCTGTTGTCTTCCAGTCCTAGCTACCGCCTGGTACACCCTGTCTCCCTGAGCTTCAGGGTTACTGAAGCAGAGTAATAACTGAGAGGTGAGTAATGGAGAAGCTACCTGACCAGATTTAGAGCTGACTGTCAACAGCTTCTCCAATAACAACAGAAGGAGGATCTGTGCCTGCTAAAGCACAGAGCCACTGAAGGAGAAGGATGGTGCTCAGACGTCCCTGGGTATGCATATGGGCAGCATTCACACAGCATACACGAAGTACAGCTCTGCTCACAGAAAACAGCACAAGTCCCTGGACTTGAGTGAATTTGCACCCATTTTTAGGATCTAAACTTCTGAGCCAATATTTACATGGTAGGCGGATGCACCGACTCCCTGAGTGACCCTGTGTGCATGCACTAACACAGGCTGGCACTGTGCATGCACACCCCAACAAACGCACTCACAAAGTCTCGTCCTTTTACAGGTAAGCAGAGACAACTGCTCTCCTCGAAGAGGTGAAATAGACAGTTCCTCAGGCTGCTTCACAATGGTCTTTGCATTTGCAGAAGGGACATTTACAAACTGGAGCGACTCCAGCAGAGGAGCACCTGACACACGAGCAGGGGCTGAGGAAGCTGAGTTGGTTACAAAGAAAGGAGACGACTTGTGAGAGGGGTTATCTGACCACTGTCTTCTACTACTCAAATGGAGGTTATGCAGAAGGTAGAGTCAGATTATCAGAGGTGCTCAATGAAAGGACAAGAAGCACGAATGGAGACTGTGGATTTGCCATCCTCAGAGGTTTTCAAAACCCAGCTGGATATGGCCCTGATGTCCCTGATCTAACCTTTAAAGCTGGTCCTGCTCTGAGCAAGTGGTTAGACTGAAGACCTCCAAAGTTACCTCCTACACTACACAGTGCTCTGATTTTGGTAATCCTACATGTCTGGCAGTAGATGTTCCTTAATTCAGATACGGATTGCAACCACTTGCATGTTGACCAGCCATGCAGCTGGAGTAAAGTTATTCACGGTATCATTGGAAAGGAGAGCTCAGACTCTCCTGGGCTGCAATTCCCTCATGGTTTCTGACCAGCTTATGTCTGGCTGCCCAAGACTGTGCATTTCCAGCACCTCTTTAGCACCCAGGTAGCCAAATGAACCAAGAAAATTATCAAGCTGGAAACCTCTCTTTCTTTTGTTTCAAGTTTGTTTGCAGCTGGATCAGCTGGCTGTGTTATCTGGGACTGAGTGTGGGAGTGTAAAGGTCAGAAGAGGCAGGGGAACAGGACTTCTTCCTTCGGGGACTGCTCAGACTTGGGTTGGCTTTGTGCAGTGGTCAAGCCCCAGCTCTGACCCTTGTAAGGCTGAGGAGGAACATGATGTTTCACCTTTGTAGGTTAACCTAACCCACATCACCCATCCTGGGGCAAAGGGTGCACAGCTTCTCTTTCTTGAGCCACAGACAGCCCGCAAGCAGGTAAAGGGTGGCTGTTGTGGTTAGCTTAGGAGAAAAGGGGAACACCTGAAATCACTCCCACCTGTGAACCACTCCCATAGCTCCTGCTCTCCTTGTCTCTTAAAATATGTGCTTGAGAACTATAAAAACTTAGTATGTGGTAGGGAAGGTCATCACATCTGGCAGCTCATGGACCTCTGTGCAGACTTGTGTGTTTGAGAACTGGGAAGCCTATGTGGTAGCATGGAGTGTATTATAGAGGAAGCTCTTGGTGCCTGTTTCCCCTCTTATAAAACAGAGATAACTGCCTCCTGGAGTGCTAAATATGACTGTTTTTGGTAAAGATTGCTGAGGGCTGGCAGCCAGCACATGCTTTGTCCCCTGGAAGGCGAGCCTTCTGCAGCTCGCAAGCAGTGTGTCTGCCTCCTGCCTGCTGCTCCTTCCCGAAACACACCAGGGTTCACAGAAGGAGGTGGGTGCTGTGACTTTTTCTTTTTTTCTCCACTGAGAGAAATTGAGTCACACCAGGGTGATGTCCTACAGGCTGGCAGCAGGCCTAAAACCAGAGTTAGAGCCTGAATCCCCGTTCACGGTACTCCTCTCCTCATCCCAGCCACTGTATGCATATGGCTTAACTTTTCATGTCCTTGGTTTAATGAACTCATGTCAAGAATGTTATGTGCATAGCAACCTTATCTGATGACAGTGACATTTTTAGCATGTTTATGTTCAGTTTTATTTGTAACCAGTTTCCAGCATAGTTCAGCTGGGTGGATTGGATGGGGTTGACGTGTAAGAACCCAATGCTCACACTGGCGGCTCAGCCAGAGATACTGGGGGGCTCCGGAGCACATTCAGAGGCAAAAGGCTCTGCAATGGAGACTGTGCACCAGATTTGCCAGCTGCAGCCTTTCACACACTCACTGGTGTCCAACACACAACACTGTGGGGGCCAGGGGGTGGGGTGTTTGTTTTTCCTTTCTTTTTTTAATTCCGGTTCTCAGTACTATCACAACCAGATGGGAATAGATTTCCCACATTGGATGCGGGGGACTCTCCAACCCAGTGCTCCTGGATACCCCCAACATTACAAATGCAGACGTTTCTGCTTCACCACAGCTCCAGCTAGTAGGAGGTATGGGGGAGAAGGGGAGGGGAGCCGGGTCATTTTATGGTTTGAAATTTAAACAGCTGGATTCAGCGAGGGTTCCCAGGGTTTTTCCCGGGAAAGAGGTCAGCGGCTTGTGCAGGCAGATAGCCTGGGAGCAAGCATCAGGAGTGCCCCTTGAGGCTCCACCTCCGCAGAGCTGCCTCGAGTGGAGCGCTCTTGCCCATATAAGGCTGTGGTTGTCACAACGAAAAAGAGCCATAAATAGTTGTATGATCGTTACCTGCCTCGCTCTGTGCGAGACTGGGCACCTTCCCAAGACAGACTCTTCCTGCCTGCAGCTTCCAGGGCTCCCCTCCCCACTCCAGCCCCAGGAAGGCAGCATTTCCCATGTCTCTGCTCACAGATGTGAAAACCCAGCTCTCAAAGTCCAATTTCTCAAGATGCTCTGCCCTGCACAACTCCTTGCCTTGGACTATTCAAAGTGTAGAAAGCCTCCTGCCTGAGACTGTTCACTTGCTTTACAAAGTGCTGGGGGGGGGGGCTGCGGCTCACGTGTCTATGTGGCTTTTTTCAGCAGCTCATGAGTCAAAAGTTTCCTTGTGCCACTTTCATCCTTCAATTAAGAGTGTAAGTACAGGTGAAGGCATAGGAGGAGAAATCAAAACAGTACAGCAGGGCAAAACAAGACACTAGACGAGATGATAAGCAGCCCTATGCAAGACATTCATGCTTGCTTCTTTTCCAGATCCCACAGGAGAGGATGTACCCAGGAAGGACTGCATGACAGGGAAGGAGCTGTGGTGACCAGCATATAGGCAGGGATCGTGTCACCTTGCTGAGCTTGGCCCTAATTCCATAGCATGGCTGTAGCACTTGAGGGGTCCCCTGCCGCCTACACAGCCCCTGCGGATGTAGAGGCACACAGCGGGGGAGCCTTAGCTGCGCTGTGCAGGCCCTGCTGTTGGTGTCGAGAGAGGAGGCTGTCCTCAGGGTCTTACGCTTAGCATGTGAGCCTTCAAATCTCCACCTTCCCTCATCTTTTCTTTCCAGGAAAATGATCTCCCAAGGACATATTGCCCTTTCTGAGATGCAGTGCATTTCCATGCGGAGTATCTAAATGCAAGGAGACCTTGCTGTCTCCTGGAAGGAGAAGCTTACCCTGATGAGGAAGACACTATGGGCTGAGTGGCAGCAAAGTCACAGACCAGCAGTCAGGAGACCTGGTGTATCCGTCAGACAATTATTTGCCTGTTTCCTTATGTGGCTGAGTTTTAGTTCTTCCCCCTTCTCAATTTTTCTCTAAGTAATGAAGCAATTGATTGTCAGTGTGTATTTTAAACACTGAGTCTCTTGGTTCCTGTCTTAGACCCAGCACACACTTCCCAAAAGTTTCCTGTGGGCCCCAACTACAGCAGTTTAAACATTTTCTGTCATCTGTGAAGCAGCTCTGAGCTGCCATGGGGTCCTTGGTTCCCTGACTTGCCTGGTAAGTTGAGGTCATATCCAGTATCCAGCTCCTGCCTGGGACCTGCTGCAGGAATTGGGTCCATTCTCAGCCTTTCTTCACTTCTGATTGCTCTCTCACGCTGAGTTTGTCTGGTCTGTTTGAGCTCCAGAGCTCTTTGGGGAAAGCAACAGGAGCTGATCTTGGCTTGAGAATCTGTCTGTGCTACTGCAACACAGCGAGAAACGACGACTGGGATGTGCAGCAATCAATGGGGGGAATGCCTGTCTTCACTAGCTATCTTCACTGGACTATCCTCAGTCTCTTCCAGAGAGAAGAGGCAAGGTTGTTTCCAATGAGAACTGCTCTGCTTGGGAAGCTGCCACTTAGAAGTACGAGTTTTCCCCTAGACAGTCTTTTCCAGGTCTGATGGTGGGCCAGAAGACACAGACCCTGTGTAGACACAGATTGTAGCTTGAGATACTCTTTCCGAAGTCCCACATAAACACCACTCTCCTGCTTTGTGGGCAGCTCCTTGGACACAAAGGCAACCTTCAGCGAACACAGATGCTTAATATCTGTGTGCCTTCCACACTGTAAAGGTCTTGGGCAAACAGCACTATCACAGGTGGAAGAGAAGTGTAATACTGACTGGAAACTGAATCATAATGTGCTTCTCCTGATACCGTGGGTTAAAGTGCCATGCTCAACCCTTCTCCAGAAAGGGAACAAGATTTGAGAGCAGCAGTGTGAAAGGTTTCATGCCAACGCAGGGTGTAAAACATTCAGCATTAAGATAGCAGTTGTCCTTATAGTACAGTTTCCTATCACTGGGATTGTCTCTTTTTGAGGCAGAAAGGGGAGGAGGAGGAGGGGTACCAGCACCAGGGCGGCGGACACTCCCCTGCAGGACAGCTCGGTGCCAAGAGGTGAGGTCATTGCCATCAGGATGAAGCATAGCATTGGCAGGGAGGAGGGCAGAGGCCTCTCCCTTCCCGGATGTTGTGGGTCTCTGAGTCTGAGACCATGCTGAGCAGGCAGCCAGGACACCAGCAGGCAAAAAGATGTCCTGTGGGACAAGCAGGGCCCTCTTTCTACAACAAACTTTGCTTTGCAAATGGAGCAGATGGAGAGGGTCTGGAAGAATTACAGCTTGCAGCCCCTCTTGCTTTCCTCTGTTTCCTCCTCCCGTAGGGGTGAGGGCAGCACCCATGTCATGGCATGTGAACTCAGATCAGATTCTTTCCCATCCCCAGGCATTTAAACCCAGACACTTCCAGGGGACTGTAATCTAGATTTCCAGCTTTAAAGGAGACTTTACAGTGATCTGAAAAAACCTTGGGCTTGTGCTTCTAATTATACCTTTTTTCCCCCCTCCTGCTTTACATATTTTCCTGCCTTGGTTGCTTTTTTTTTTCCCTTTCCTTTGCTAATTAGAAGACTAATTTTAGAAATTAGTCTTGTCCAGTCTGGAAAACTAATAGAAAATTAATAAAAATGTGGTAGCAAGAAAATGAAAGTAAGCCTAGGGAAAGGTAATTGTTTATAACTGAGGGGTTTGTTAACTCCTCTGCCTAATTAACACACTACAAAGGGGAGCCTTTGTTGAAACTTCCACACCCTGCTTTCTCAATTAAGATACAAAAGAGATCATAATAAAACGAGCTTGGAGACAGCTGGTATGTCCCCTAGCAAAGCCAAACCTGATTTAGCATTCCTTAAGTGAAAAAAAACCCAACAAACCAAACCTAAACAACACGCACATAACTTCTTTTCCTGCATATGATTCTTTTTTCTTTTTCTCTGTATAATGCAAAGCTCTTCTCATGGATTCCTAGTGGGAATAAAAAACTTAAATTATGAACCTCACTGCTTATGTGTTTTTAGCCCACAGGAAAAAGGGGCTAGGATGATTATTTTCAGAGTTATGATGGCAGCTAGAAGAAACTTTGCAGGAAAGCTGAATCATCGGGTGAGCATCTTGTTTTCATCTTTTTGTGTTTTGCTATCCCACATCTAAGGGGCAGCTCATGAAAATTCAAAAGGCTTTCATACATGCACATTCCTCTATAAAAAGTCAAAGAATTATAAGCCTCTGTGCTGTCTTGCAATTAGCCACAAACTTACATACAGGTGTGTGTTTCAAGTTCAGTGTAGATGTGGCTGTAATCAGGAGAATAGTAGAGCAGTAAGAGGTTTAAGGATGCTTTTATTCCATGTGTAAACAGAAAAGACAAGAAGGGAGTGGACAGGATTCACCACAGGTTGAATGCCATGCCCCACTAGGTAGAAGAGAGCAGAGCTATCTTCTTATTTCATGCTTTAGATTTGTATCATGCTTGGGTCTGTAACTCAAAGTCCAAATATTGTCTTCCACAAAAAAACCTTCTAACTTTTATTTTTCTTTTTCTCTAAGCTGGTGCAGAAGGCGGAATACTTGCAGGACTTCTTCCATCCCAGCCTAACACAAGCTGCTACCTCATGTAGAGGAATTTCACAAGAAGTCCCCGAACACCTCAGTCCTGTGCATTCGGTTCTTCTAACACTTTTCTCCTGAGAAATAACGCAGAGCAGGTGCTAGCCTGCAGTTGGGCAGCTCAATAGCCTGCTACTTCTCAGCAAGGCATTGATTTCCGACAGGAATTCTGTGCTATGCAAACATGTAGGATGCCCAGTGAGTTACCTTCTTTGTTCCAGAATAAGCCCAGAAAATGATGCTCTGATAAATGAGAAAGAAGGTGAGTGTGTTAAATGGAGCTCATCTGCACCTCAACTAAAAGGTGTCCCACAGTGATGACACCTCGTGTATGTCTGTCAGTATTTTCTTACATCCTACAGAGCTAATGCCTCAGTAGGTCCCAGCTGATTTTCAACCTTCTGTGCCAGTGCTGTCAGTTCAGTCTTCTGGACTATCCACCTGACACAAACACGGGGCTGAGAATAAGGGCAACGTGCGGATTTTCTTTGTGCCCAGCTTCCTGCACTGGCCCATATGTTTTGGAAGGCATAGCAGAGCGGTAAATCCGTACAGAACAGTCCATGCTGACAGCGGGAGGCCAGAGGAGCTGGGAGAATTGAGGAGGCTCTCAAGGGAGCAGGAAAAAAATCCCAAATGTGGGAGGGAATCTTGGCAGAAATGAAAGGGGGGTTGTTGAGCAAAGCATGCACTGGCTCCAGACGCACAGAGCTTGCAATATGTTACGCTGAGAATCTGTGGGTGTGTTTATAAGACCTGCCGCTGACTCGCAAGCACAAAGGATGTAGCCTCCTCTTATCAGAAAAATGTGGGCTTCAGTCTTGCAGAAGAGGGAGAACGAATGTGAGCATAACTTCATATCGAGTCTTCTTTCTGGTTGTAGCCCAAAAGAATGGTCCAAAGTTTGGCTTTAACTGGACAGACTTTGGCTTCTGGCAGACAAAAGTGGTGTCTTTAATTGCAGCAGGCTATAAACGAGTTAGTTCCCCTGCAGTTCCCACAACAAAGCTGCAATGAGAATCTGGATGACTTTCGACAGCACTGGAAAAATCCCTTGTCCCTAGCATCTCTTGGGCATACTAGAATATTTCAAGCTAGTTTCACTTTGTCCTCAGCCAGCTCCCAGGAATGAGAACCACAGAGCCACTTCATTTGAGCAAATATTTGGCCTTGATTACTATTGCAGGCTGAGCCCAAAAACAAACAGCAAACATGAGGTAAGCTGAGAGGCACCATTAGCGGAGCAAAAGCTCACACAGTAACCTCGGGAAAGACAGCAAGCTGAAAGCTGGTGTGCTCTTGTGTGTTTGTAGGGAGGAAAAAAAATAAGGAGAGACTAAAATCCTGCTATAGGAAGATGCTTGGGGAGAGGAAGAGGGAAGTGAACACCCAGTTAGGTGCCTTTTGTTTAGAGGCCTGTAAAGGTGACTGATGCTGAAAAGCAATTAAAACAATGAAAAAAAAGTAAAGCAGCTAAACACTATCACCTTTACGTATTGTCTGAATTGAATCCTGTTTTCCAAATAGTGTAGTCACCCTGATACTGAATTCTTGGTTCTGTGAAAACATGGTCCAGCCTGAGATGTAGGGAAGGAAAAGAGAAGCAAAAGTGGCATAAAGCTTTCCACAGCCCTACCTTATCAGCACTAATTAAACAGCATTTAGATTAATTTGTCAATCTCTTTAAAGTATTTTCCTTATCAATATCTGACCCAAGCCTGGCAAGTATGTTTGCTACCTGAGCGTCACAAGCATGACAGCTGCAGGGTGACAAGGGGCTGGGGAGGGATGTTATTCTCCTTTCAGCTTATACTCTGCTGAGTAAGAAGAATGCCTCCAAGCCCTTCTAAACTCAGGAATCTGAAGCATTTCTTACCCTCTCTGAGAAAGGGAGAAGAAAAAGGAGGTATTTGAGACTACAATAAAGGATCTTTAGCAATTGTTGAACCAGGGAGCTGTGAGGCCAGGACGGACAAGCCTGAAATTATATGCATCATACTTGCTGGATTATCACTGAAGGAGCTAAGTTATGAGACTGTGTGAAAATGCTCAGTTTGCTTTCTGCAGCAAAGAGCTGCCGTACTTTTTTAAGGCAGGTAACAGGATGTGTTCTGCTGGCATTTCAGACAAGTCTGGGTAGGTTCAAGGCAGAAAACTCAGATTCCAAATCTTGGTTTTGAGGCAAAGATACTTTTGCTGGATGGCTTATATTCCTGTTGGCCCTTTTGTATAATGGTGTTGGATGCCAGCTTTCTCTGAATTTAAAGCTGAACAGAAAATAGTGAGCAGCAAGAGAACAGGCCTAGAGGAAACAAGGTTAGGAAGAGGACATACTGAACTGAAAAATGCCTGTTGCTTAGCATTGCACTTGCATTTAGATGACAGGGATGATTATATTAGAATTCCTTGGAGGTAAAGAGCTCTGGGCCATTATTCTTAGTACATCAGATCAGGAATGTGGTGTCTCTAACCATGCATAATGGAGCTGTAATCCCATCTCAGGGTGTGGAGGAACTCACAAGCTCCAAGAAGAGTTTTCCTCTGTCCAAGACAGAAGTTTTCATTTAGATGTGTTTCTGAGGATACTTCTATGACTTCAGTTAGAGCACAGCTGTTTGATAAACTGCTTCTCAATAACGGTTTCTTCTACTAGATGGTGTCACTCCCATTTTATTGAAAGGAGGGACTCAAGATAGATAGATTTACCGTGCTATACCACCAATGGGTAGAGATCTATGCCTCTGAATGGTATCCCAACCAAGCAGAGATGTTGTATGTAAATGCCTTCTTTTCCAGCTGCAGATCTTGTCATTAATGTGTTAAGAAAGTAAAAATCCGTTCCTCTTTTACTAAAGCTGAGGCAAGAACCACAGTGAGGGAGCAGGAGTTCAGCA
>NW_010192510.1:26040-29932 GCF_000695765.1 Mesitornis unicolor
AACTCTGTGGGTGGAGGGTTGGGGAGAGATGAAAAATAGAATAACTGTTTTAAATGTGAGAGTATGCCAGGTACGGCTCCTCCCCTCCTCCCCAGTCTCAGGGTGCAGGTATAGTTCCCTCTTAAATTTTCTCTATCAGCAAAGCAAAGTAAATTTGAAAGACTCCTGTCATAGTGCCTTAGTTTAATCCCTTCGGTTGTGCTGATGTATCTCTCTGTGGGCCTATAAACTAGATCAGTGAACTGATCTTTTTTCTTAACCTTCTTTTTTAACTGTACTTCAGTGATCCAGTTTACAATATGGCTTTTGACACATCTGCATCAGCACTGCTGAAACAGTGGTAAGCTATGATGCAGCACTAGAAACGAATGGCCAGGGGGAGAATAGACATCTTAAACCAGTTTTGCTGATGAAGAGGGCATGATGGAATTGTACTGCAACATACGAAAACAAGCCATACCTTTTCCACAGCCATGCCAGAAGTTAGGTAGTCATGCTAAGGGTAACATCGTTCTGTAAGAAAAGGGCTACTCCTCTCCCAACATCTGCTACTGGCTGCTTCTCAGAGAGGTTACTGGGTCGTGTTTCCCTTACTGCAGTCCAATGCAGATCTCTTATGTCAGCTGCTCCTGAAAGAATTTGGATGAAAAGAGCTAGAACTTGGGCTTAAATGGTTTGTCACCACATCTGTGAGCTCTGATCCCCCAGTGGAAATACCAGTTGCTTCCACTCCTTCTACATCTAAAGTCCATGGTCTTCCTTCTTCTACAGTCTCAGAGTTTGCATTTGGCATTTGTTATGTGAGCAGAAGAAGAATGAATTGGTATAAGGGGAAAAGGAAGTTATGTGCTAATAGATGGTGCCTAAATTGCAGATGAATTTCAGGTTGTTCAGAGGACACAGTGGTGAAGACACATGTGGCTTTCTTCTCCAGATCTACCTCCAAAGAGCCATTTCCTTCATTACAGTACGTGAAAACCCTTCAAGTTCTCATCTGCGTTTATAGCTGCTGCTTTGTATGGGTCTACATATTAAAGCCACGCCAGAGCTGCTTTTTTTGAGAAATTCTAATTATAAATCTGCACTGAAACTACTGATGTTTCAGGCTTTTGCAAAAGCAGACCTAAGGCTTCTTAGCAATATCAGATTGTGACACTCTCCACATCTGTACACGTACGGTTTCTGTATAAAGCCACTGTGGTTAGCATTTAGCAATGTGACTTCTCCGATGAAGAAAACACCTTTTGTCTCTTGTCTCTCTTCTTGTTTCACTCTCTCAAGTTTGTCAGTAAGAAACTAATTTTGGAAGAGATTTCTTCTGCCTCACAAAGTATTGGAAATTAATCACCAAAATTAATTGAGCCACTTTACCTGTTTGTCAGATAGAGAAATCAAATGTCCTTGCATTTCTTTTTGATCACAGAAGTTCAGGCTTCTCCCAGCAATTACTGTTTGCCAACAAACTTAAGCCTAATTGTCTTGGATTAGACCAGTGCAGGGGATAACACTGTAGTTCAACAAAGTGGGCATTTGTTTGGTCTGCAGTTAAGGCTGGCAAATTGAAGAAGCATCTCTGGATGCTCACTGCTTAGTAGATTTTTTTTTTGTCCCTCTAGAAATACTGCAGTATCGTTAATCTACTCAGGCCAAACTGGTAACTCTGTCTGCTGTTGAGATGATGTTTTTCAGAATTCAATGCCCATTACAGGTCTGTTCTTCCAAAGGATGCTGGCTTGCAAACATTGATGGAAAATATGAGTGAAGTTGATCAGAATGATCCAAATAAACATCCTGTGAACTTGTAGAAAGTAAC
This sequence comes from Mesitornis unicolor, assembly GCF_000695765.1. Taxonomy (NCBI): domain Eukaryota; kingdom Metazoa; phylum Chordata; class Aves; order Mesitornithiformes; family Mesitornithidae; genus Mesitornis; species Mesitornis unicolor. Next base: position 27,854 of record NW_010192510.1, read on the forward strand.
AGATGTATAAAATTAATATGATAGTTTTTTTAGTCATGGTTGTTTCTCTCTGAGGTGTGTCTCCTTTCCTGGGTAACTTCCTGCCACCGGATAATGCAAAAATCTGTTGAACTTATTTTCAAAGTAATCAAGGTACGGAAAACAGACATTTCAAATCCGACTTGCCTCAACTATCACACATGTACAAATCTGACCATAAGGGAAATACACAGTTTTCAAGAGAGGTGGGATACACTTTTTATTAAGAGAAAGGATGGTGTAAACTTGCAGCAGTCTTTGTTCTGAACAAAGTTTTGATGTAGAGTGATGTTTTGATATTGAAGTCATCAAGAAAGTTTTGATATTGGTTAAGCAGGAGTGGGACCAAGTTCTCAAATTATAAAAAAAGCAGCTTTTCAAAAATGACTGTGGCAGCACTTTTATGCCTGCATTTCATGCTTGCAGTAATTAGAATGTATTTCCCACATTACTATTGCTGTCAGTTCATTCTGCCTTTTCTATTTGCTTTCCCAGCTGAGATCTGCTATTTTTTCCCTCTAGAAGCTTTATTTAGACTCGATACTGACTGCTTTCCTCTGGTCACCTTTCCTTTCTAAGCCACTTTGCTGAAGAGGCAGCTGCTGCTGTTCCTAAAAAGCTTCTTATATATGTAGCTACCTCCACTATTTCCATTCTGCTTAATTTTTGTGGGAGAATTTAAAACCCTGTTGCTCAACCAGTAAATATCCTTTCCATATGTTGGTCACTTTTTTTCATGGATCAAAATGAGTCACTGCATACTGCAGATCGTTTCACCATCTAAGGTATCTGGTTGTGTAGGTATCTCTGGTTGTCACAATTCCAGCTTCTTTTCATTTTCTGCCTTGATGTACTAGTGAAGACCTATCCTGTATGTTCCCTTCTCACTGCCAGACTAAATTCTCGTTTCTGTTTTGTACCTGTATTTACATTTCTCATCCCTGCCTCCAACTGACACCTCTGTATTCCTGATACTCAGCTGTACAAACCTTTCAGGGATTTCGCCAACTGCCTTTTGTGTCTTGAGATACAAAGGTCTGGCATTGTTTCTAGACTGCTGTAATGAAGCTTTCTAAGCCTGAAGTGTTTCACTTGGACAAGGGATGCTTACACAAGACACTTCTTTGTTAACTTCTCTCTTTTTTCAAGCCTCTTTCACTTCACTTGCCTCTTCCACTTGTAACATTGGTATTGTCTTTTGTAAACTTCACCTTACATTTTCTATCACTGGCACCTGCACCTGCAAATCTGCCCTCCTTTCAGAAAGCAGGAAGGCCCAAAGGGAGGGAGCCTCGTATTTCTGCATGCTCGTAAAATGTGCAATAAACCTCATTTGCATAGCTGGATCTGACGTATGCACTTACGTATGCTTATTTCAGAGGAACTTTTGTATTTGTATATATGCTTATTTCAGAAGGGGTTACATGTGCTTATATATGCTTATTTCAGGACTTCTGTCTTGCATCTTGGCTACTGCTTCTCCTTTTCCTTGTCTTGAAGTAGAGCCTTGAAAAGTGCTATAGCAAATGCAAAGAGGCAGGTTACATCACCTCTGTCTTTTCACACCTCTACTGTTTTGGCATGCCTACTTTAATCCATTTTGAGCCTCCAGTGTTAAAGAGGCTGCTAAAATACCTCAGAAGCATCAGGGGCGGCTTAGACCAATGCTTGTGTTTCCCTCACTTCTGTCCCTTTATCGGCTGAAACAAAACTCTGACTTCAATCTTCCTAACGCGGTTATTTCACACTGTAAGAGGTCAGGGTAGAATGGGAACTTCTTGACCAGGTGGGGATTCATTTCTCGCCCCCCTCCCCTCCTCTCCTCCCATTTTCAAGGACTTCTGGTATGGCCTCCGGAGGACGGGGCCGCAGACCATCGCTCTGCTACTGGAGACTGTTCCCTTCTCCCTTGTTCCAACCCCACCCTGGGGCCGGGGCTTGAGCCCGGCAAACCCGAGGTCCGCGGAGCGCCAGCGAGGCAACGCTCCCGGACGGGCAAAGACAGGCGCGGGGAACCAGTGCCCGCCCGGCGCAGGGCATTGTGGGGGCTGGCCTGGTACG
>NW_010192511.1:0-16240 GCF_000695765.1 Mesitornis unicolor
GGTGGTGCAGATTAGCTAGTATCGGATTAACATAGGTTTATCACCAAATAAACCAAATAAATAAATATCACACGCCCCCCTGCATCTTCTCCAGGAGCAGACTCTGGTCCAAACTTATGCTTGTTTGAAGGGACTGTGGTTCAGCTGTTTCCACGTTTCTCTTTTCATATTTTCTAACCCGCTCGATTTCTCTTTTTATTGGTTAGAGGCTGTGGCACCTCAAGGCTTCCCTAGGACAAGGCTCCAGCACTGCTGCCCACTGGTTGCCTCTCTATGTGGAGGTAGCAAAATCTTTGCTATGCGTTATATTCCTATGGGAGTTTCTATTCCCTTTCAAACCCTAAGGCCAAATACCACTTGTTGGGTAATACCCAAGAGAAGTCTGTCTGACGAAATGACAGAACAAGCCTGTAGTACACGTGGATTTCTCTCAATCTCTCCACTCTGCTCAAGGTTGGTGATGCAATGGGCCAGGTCTGGCCAGTGACACTTTTCTTGCTGCATAACTCCTTCAAAGGATGTGTTTCTGCTTCACTGGTCAGAAATTCATACCTAAATCTCTATTTCTACACTGACCTACTCCTCAGGATCTTGTCTCCCATTCAGCAGCTCCTTCTTTCTGCCCTTAACATGGTTTTGCAGAAGAAAACTTCCATATTTCTGCTAAAGCCACGCAGTCACTGGCAACACGCAAGCATGAGGTGAGTTTGGCCTAGGAAATGATGGTTTTGGTTTGTGATCCACCTTGTCCAGTCCAGACGGATGGAGCCCAGGTTGTCTTTAGCAAATCTGGTGAGAGGTGGGAATGCAAATGATGCATCGGTCCCCAAGCTCCAGCTGCATGGAGACCAGCCTTGTATCTTCTCAGAAGCACCCAAGAGGAGCAGGCAGAAAAACCCCATTGTTCCATGGCATTTGTGGTATCTCCACCTCATGGGATTTATGTTATCTCCACTTTTCCCGCATTGTCCACTACTCCAGGGGTACTCTTTCACCATCAGGAAAATTTTACGTGGTTGCAAAGGATTTTCTTTCCCCGAGTGCCTCCTTCTCCCTGCCTGAGGTGCCTGTGCCTCCTTCCATTATTCGCACTGCTGACAAAACCAGTGGGATTTGGGATGTTTTAGTAAACCCACAAGGGCTAAAATATCCCATGGCACTTCACGCTGTGATAACAAACGTGTATTATTTTCCAGGCACAACTTCATTTGCTTGCTTTCAAAGTTGGATGGGCAGGAAGGGGCAACACTACCACTTGTTTAGAGATGCAGCTAGCCGAAGTGCGCAGGCCCGCAGCAAGCCAAGAGGATAACCTTGAATCCGGGGAAAGTTAGGGGAAATTTAAAACCATCTGCAGCTCCAATGGGTCCCTGTGCACCCCTTTCACTCTCAGTTTCTATTCATGTTGATAAAGTGCCAGAAGATATGCAACACAATGGGAAATTGCTTCTTTGGGTATCATAGCATCTTGACTTAGAAGTGCTTTAACCTTGGCCTCGTGTTTCCTGCGGGGCCTGTTGTCTTTGCTGCAGAAGTACTGACACCAGCCAGGAGCATGTAGGATTTTTCATCTGAGTAAAATTAAAACCCAAAACCTTCACCATCTTCTTGATGCCAGACATGCTCTACGTGCATTAACTTGAGCTTAACGGACTGCAAAATGAGCATTTCAGCACAAATGGGAGTGGATTATTTGTGGGAGAGCAAGTTCCCAATATTTTTATCTCTTCCCTTTCTCATCCTGCCCTACCTCCCCCTGGAAGTGCAGACATCCATCCATGATAGGGACAAAGGCACTCTGTTAACACAGCATGACTCCAGGACAGCTCTGTTTCAGAAGATTAAGGATGAATTATTTCCTGGCAACCTGTTTTCCACCCCTCAAAAAAAAAAATAAATTAACAAAGCTCTTGTCCTTTAAAAAAAGACAAATAGCAAATGCAGCTAAATAACAGGAACACAGCTGGGCTGTAGGAAATACAGAGAGCTGTTTGAGCAAGCAGAGGTTGCATTAATCAAGCCAGTTAAGTAATGAAAAGAGCAAAGATCACTGGTCCCTAGCTATTAAACTGAAATGATTTTTATTAACCAAGTGCTTGATGGTGGTATTGAGGATGATGTGAATGCTTCAGCCGACGCTTTTTGGCAGGGCAGCTGAACACCTCACCCTGGCTTCACTACAGCCCTTTCTGAAGTCCTTCAAGGAAGGGTCCAAGGAGCCAAAAGCTGGAGCCCACCGGCCCCAGCCACTCCAGCACATTGGCTGCACAGTCGGTGGAAGAATGCCCTGTCTCTACAGCCCTCTCTGAGGCACGATCTTCAGTCTTCACTGTCATCATCATGCATAATTTAGAGGGAAAACGTAAAGCCTGGCGAGCCCCACTTTTCATCTGCTTTCTTGGAGTTTTGCCAGCCAGATTTACAGGATTTTTTCCCAAAACTCCCTAGGTTGGCATTTGGCTGTTTCTCCAAACACAGAGCCAAGCCAATGCCAAAATACCTGAAGGGATAATCTGTGTGTTGGGTAACAGAATAATCCCTATGGGTAACCAGGTGGGAGAGTGGCCCAGTGGTTTCTTTTCAAGCTTTCATGGGTTATTACTATAAAGAGAACAGCAGCATAAAACATCTTGTCTGTGCATGTTGTAATGACCAAAAATACCTTGACTATGTCCTTTCCAGTGCCAGATGCCTTACAATCTACATGAGCATCTTTAATAGTGGCATTTATTATTATTGAAATCCTGCTCTGTCCCACTGAAACAAGTCTAATAGCTCAGGCTCGCTCTTCGTCTCTCTCCCTCCTTTCCCCAGATCACCATCTCCTGCATATGAAGCAAACATCAGAAAGTCACACAGCAAAGCACCCTTTCTCCCAGCTAGTTGGAACACCAACAAATACAAATATATATGCACCATACATTAAATATACAAATACAGGCACTTACTTCCTTTCCATGTGCTCTGTTCCCTGTGTTTTAAAAGCTAACCTTCCACACTACAATGAAAGGTAGATTTTTGATAAACTTTTCCTTTTCTATATTGACTTGCTGTTGCAAACCCATGTAATTTTGCTATATAAGACATTCATCCGTTATACATTCATGTGGGCCTTCATTTCCTTTTAACAGCCACCAAAGAGAAACACGTTATTGCTCATGCTATGCTGGAAGCCAAGGGTTTGCTCTTTGCCTTTATACTGAGCAGAGCCATGGCTGAACAGGGGTTGCAGCACTGGATCCAGCATCTCTGCTGGCTGGGACAGCCAAGCCAGGGGAAGGACACGTCAGATGGGACTTTGACTCATTATGTGCCATTGAAGTCATTAAAGGCTGCTGACTCCATGAGTGCTGGTGCTGAGCACACCAGCATGGGTGGGATGGCAGAATGGAGATTACCCAAAGTCCAGGCTTTCCCCAGCTCTAGCCTGGTTTGCAGGCTCCGGGGGAGAAAGATACCTTCCTACTGATGCTTTGCAGGCGATACGAAGTTGAGACAGCTCCTCCCTGTGATGTGCAGGAAATAATCCTGTACTTATAAAATAATCTTGGGTAATGGCATATTAATGAGGAATGCAATGCAACAATGAGGTGGTGCTCTCAGGGTGGGTTTTCCTACTGTTTGGAGGAGGAAGGAGGCTGTACACAGCTGCTGCGCTTTGGGGCAGTGGCAAAAAAAAGGCATGACACTGAAGCGAGACTTGGGTATAAAGCACTCCAGGAGGAAGGATTGCCTTTCTGGCTCTGGGTGTGCTTCTTCTGCAAAACTCACGGTTACTTATTCTGACACTGTTGCCTCAAGATGCCTGCTCTCTGACCTGATCTTTTCCTCCAGTTCAAGAACTTTTGCCTCCCTTTTGTTTCCGTGTCTCCCAGGCTGCATAACTTCTATCTTCCCTCATGCTGTTCTCTTTAGCCCTCATCTTTCCAACCCGTCAACTTCACCTTCCCCTACTTTCTGCCCTACCAAGCCATCTGCTCTTCTCTTTACCCCGCAGCATCTTCCCACATCTTTGCCTATCCTCTCCTCTTCTCCATCTCCCACAAATGCCTCCCGCATTTTCAAGAGCGTCAGCTCAGGGGGCCAAGAAGGATGGCGCCTGTGGAGGAGCTGTGCTTCTCCATTTAACAACACATGTATCAGACACCTTTCCCTTGAGATGGCAGCCTCTGGAAGCCCAAGACAAACCTTTCAACAAGATTAAAGGGATGGTATTAATTGCTATCGATCATGGGTCAACAAATTAAATTGCATCTGCAACTGCATCTCTGAAAGGTCTAAATGAGAAGAGTAGTTAATGGGTCTGGCTGGCCCAGAGCTGTGATTAATTAAAGGGAGAAATAAACTAAAATATGAAAAAAAGAAGAAAAAAAAAAGGCAGAATGTAAGGAGAGTGAGATGAGGCTGAAACTGTTTGATTCAGAAAACAAATGGCATATCTGGAGAGCACTCAACGGGATTTCAATTCTGGACCTACCCTGACTGATCTGAGATGGGCTGCTACAAGGCAGTGCCAGTGGAGATGATATCTGGGGCTACTGCTCCAAGCGTCCCAGGTGCTGTGGAAATGCTGCCCACTCGTGACTGGTGACTCTTGCACACCGACCCCCAAAAAAGCCAATCTGTGCCCATTGCTCCTCCCTGTGATCCCAGACCTTGCTCCGCCGCTGCCTTGGCACTCAGGAGCCCTCAGTGGGACCGCATGCCTAACACCGCTGGATCCGGGGCAATCAGATCCCTTCAACAGTCTGAGCCAGCATCCTGTGGAAACCTCACAGAAACATCTGTGATGAGACCTGCAGGGCTCTTCCCTCATTTCACCCAACTACAGCTCACTGTGCATGGTCCTTGGGGCATCCTCCTGCCCAACAGTGCTTTTTTTCCCCTCCCCTATTTATTTTTTAGACTCAATTCCCTGAAAGGACGAAGGGGAAAAACTGAGCATCCCTATGCTGCTTAGAAATCCAACTCACCACAGATACTGCTCTTCCCGCTCCTGGTCCTGCCTGACAGCTGGCACCGCAGCATCCCCGTGTGAGCCAGGAGTAAAGTACTCCTGGGTGGGAATAAGGGCACTACCACGGCTCCTTGGGAAATAATGAAGTAGCACAGCATGGAATGGAGATGGTGCTTAATTAATAATGAAGAAAATAATAATACGCGGCACGTATAGTGCTGTACTTGTTCCAAGTGCTGTACAAACATCAACTACAGTAATTAAGCTGTAATTAATTAGAGTAACTACTAATCAGTGTAAATAATGATGCATCTGGAGGTACCAAATGGAATTTGTGAACTGAAAGCTGATTTCCATGTTCAGGGAATGGCATCAAATATAAAATGGCACCAGTAAAAGGCAAAACCAGATGGAGGTTAAAGCGAGAGCCTGGGAGTTGTGTTGGTCCATGACAGCTCTCCAAAAGGGAAGCCTGGTTTGGCAGGTATCTCATGACAAAGCAAAGCTGAGTTACTCATTGATTTACAGCTGAGGAGCTCCCTGGGAAACCCACTCCATCCATTGGACTTTCTTGGCTTTTTCCAGGCTCCAAGCCTGCTCCTCCCACCCCAGCTGCACTCACCAACCTGCAGAGAGATGGGGCTGGAGCAAGGGATGGGATGGGCAATCAGGAGCTATCAGCAGAGTAAAATACAACACAAATATATAATTTGGGGTTGTTTTTTTTTTTTGCTGGTTCACACACTTTATATTTAACAAAATAATTTTTTAATAATATAGTCTTTTACACATCAAATATTGTTTCTAGACCGACCGCCCCCCACCACCATTTTTTACAGAATAGGTTTTTTTTGTTTCTCTCACTAGTTTCAGGCACACTATTGTTTGAAAGTTTTGAAACTGGATAGTCATTGACAGGCAACAGCTTACAAAGAAATGTGGTGATGACTTTAATGGTACCAGTTCAAATTGCAGGAAGCCAACGCTCAGCCGTAATACGGCAATCACTGGGCTAGTGTTCATCCTACCCTCTGCCCTCAGGTAAAATGCTAAGATGGGGGGGGGGGGAATTATAAAGGCAACAGTGTGCATAAACCACGACCGATTGTGCTGATCCACTTTGGTGGAGGATGCTGTAAGAAGGATTTGCTGCTGTCGCTGTTAAGAGCAGGGGCTGGACTGAAGTCTGAACAAAACAAGCACCGTTGCCCTAATGGCCATGACCAAAAAGCAGCAAACCACATGTGGACAATGATGAGAAAGGCTCCTGCGCTCACCTGGGCAAGACAGAGTGGGTAAATGATGTTGGTGGCTTTTCTCACAAAGTATCACTCAGAAGCTGCAGCCTGAGAAGGCAAGAGGTGCCAAAAAAGCCCAAAGAGGAACTTTCATTGGAGCAACGGAGGCTGCTGGCAGGGTCCTCTCCTCCCAGCAGGTAGGAACCCAGCCGTTTTCTGGTGAGACCCTTCACCAGGAGCCGATTCCCATGGACACAGTCAGCCCGTCCCCAGCTCCCCGTGCACCCTGGCTGTGGCTTTATTCCCCACCAGTACGGATGCTCCCGGGACTGGGGGAGAGCCAAGGCAGCTCCCTGGCACTGCGGCACAGGGTCTTACCTGCCAGCTGAGCTGGTTTAGTGGTGGCACAGCAGTGAGAAACTACTCTAAGGGCAACAGGCAGAGGGGGAGGATCAGATATTTTAATTTTGATTAGCAGTAGCTAAGTCCTGCTGTCGCTGAAGTCAATGAAATGGTGCCTATGGCTCCAGCGAGAGCAGCATCGGTGCCGGCAAAACTGTGCTGAGGCAAAGCAAGTGAGTGCCTGCTCAGCCCAAGAGTTGGTGGAGTCACCGCAGAGGTGGGACCCTCTTCACTTCCACCACTGACATCCCATCACACAGACAGCCCAGGGAAGACGGAGCTTTCTTGGTGCCTTTCCACAATGCTTTTGGCTTGCTGCCCCTGCCTGCCTACGCAGCCGCTGTTGCCTCTGGCTCCGATCAAGGTCGCGGTGACTGTGTTGGTGTCTTTGACTTCATTGTCCCCACTCAGTGGAGAAAGTGTAACACAGATACAGCTTGTGTCTTGGGTGTCCGGTTGTAAACCTGTGCATCTGCCTCGGTCCTTCCGCATGTTACAGTCCAGCTTGGTTTTTTCAACTCCTTTCTCCTCTTGTAATTTCTACCTCCCTCCTGTCCTTACTGGTGCCCCCTTATAGATATGATAAAAACGAGCCATTGCTTCACTTATAGCTGTATTGGCCTGACAATCTCAGCCTAAGAAGAGGCTTCCAAAAAAAGAAAAAATATCACAGTAGCAAAAAAAAACCCCTTAAATAAATAAATGTGAAAAACCCCGCGATCCACACTGTAGAAAGTGAGAGCGGTGAATCCATTGGTGTCTTGGAGGCGTCACCAGTCCGAGAACTTGTGTGGGCCGTTTATTTTTCACTTCCCCAAATCTGACCACCGCATCCCTATCAAGCACTGATAATTACAACAGCAGAGTAGATACCGGATACATAACGTGTAAAGCGAGAGAAGAGCAGGACAGGAGGGGAAAGAAGGAAACCCTTCTCCACGAGTAAAATCTCTGCTTGTGTGAAACCCTCACAGGATTTGCTGGTGACCCTGTTGCAGCTGGCAGGAGGTCGGATGCGTGTGCAGCATCGAAGCCGACCCTTGGTCGTCACCATCACTGGCAGGCTGCGTGGCTGGCGGTGCTGCTGGCGGGGGGAGTTTTGCTGCTACAGAGCCTGCTTGCCCTGGCACTCGCGCTTGGAGCACTGTGCCGGCTTCCACCAGTCCCCATTGTGGCAGTGGCAGATGTTGCAGTCGTCCACCTTCACTTCGATGCCGGCGGGAATTATCGTGGTTCCTGCAAAGCAGTTCGGACCTGCAAAAACACACGGGAGTAACACAAATAAATACCATGGTGTTTTTACGTTGGGTTTAGCAGCTCTGCTGTAAGCACCCGGGAGCTGGCTTTAAAATCAGCAGCAACGCTCCCAGCCCGCTCACTGCCAAGCCTTCACCCCAGATGATCAGTTGTCTCAGGATTTTTCAGTGCCCTCGGGCACTGAAGAAAACAAGAAAAGAGCCTTGAAACTTTCCTCCTTCTTTTTCTGTACCCTCTCCCTAGTACAAATAGCATCAGATACCCCACTGATGGACCCGGCTTTTTCCACTCAATTGCCCACTAATTCAGTATCTCTTTCTCCTAAAATTTGGCTGCAAGATGCACAAGACCATGAGGACAAGCATCAGGACACAGACCAGCCTTCGGTGCTCTGGCCCGGTGAGCCTGCACTGGCTGCAGGGACCAGAGCTGATTCATCCCCTAGGACCACGGCAGCCATGCCTGAATGCCCAGGAACCCCAGGGACGCCCCCAGCTCGACTCCGTTAACCATAAATGATTTATAGCATCAAATTAACAAAACTAATTCACCTCCCAAATAAGCTTTCTGATAAAATCTCTTTTTTCTCAGGGGTGATTTCTTTAATCTGTTCATTATTGGTAATTTTTTTGGCTTCTTTATTACACAGTATCAAAGATCTTATTTTCCTCCTCATAAAAACCCAGTGAATGCCCGTTGCCCAGCTGTCTCTCTGAAAACCCTCTCGTCCCCTCTTACTCCTGCATCAGTTGGTGCCAGGAATTAATGTCAGAGCCAGGAGCACATGGGAAAAAAAAAATCAAGGCGGTCGCATTAGTGGCATCAGGGAAGCGTGAAGACATTTGAAAAGCGTCTCGTGGCTCGAGTGCTGCTCCCAAATGTCACCCCTCGGCTGGCCACCAGTTTTAATCTACGCCTCTGGTGCTCGAGGTGCATTCGAAAGATGACGGCACGTACAGACTTGAAATTACAGGCAAGTCAGCGCTTTAAAATAAGGCTTAAGACTGTTCGAAAGGGAAAATAGGGTCCCTACGTGGCTGGAAACAGGCTGAGGTGCAGCCAACCCTATGCCGGGGTCTCATATTTTATAGTCTTAGAGAACTACTCATTTCATCGCACTGATTTATGAGTGCCCTGACTTTATCAAGATGCTCCTTGGGACCCTATGTTTAAGCTCAACAGGCCACAAGTTCGACAGGGCTGGGCCAGGTGACCTCCCCCCCTTCATTAAAGGTCTCCTCAAATGCAGATCCGCTTTACAGCAACTTTTAACATCTGTCTCAGTGAAGCCGCAGCAGAAGGGCCTGAGAGAGGTGCCTCTAGTGGCTCCTGTACCAGAGTTCAGGGCTGCTGCTTCTTTCCATGGGCAGGACCTGGAAAGGTCTGTGTCTCTCCTCATATGCCTTCTCCTGGTATCTGCAACTGTCAACCCATGAGCTGGTAACTGAGGATTGAAAGTCTTGCAGTAGTTCATTTTTTATCCACGTAGACCTTTTTCAATTTGCTATTGTGAAGAAAAAATATTAAGGGACAGAAAACACCTTTAATGTTGGTTTAGTATCTAAACTATAGACATGAAAAACTGTCTTTCAGATGCTCCACTTCACTATGCTTGGCTAGCCATTTTCTTAAGCATAACTCGGTGGATACGAAGGGCTATTACTAGGCTGGGCTTTGGTTTTACTTTTACCATATGTATTTTCTACTGTTTTGCTTGATTTCCATATAATGAAAAAAAAAGGTCTTAACTGCACTGTGCGAGCTATGTCACCACCCCTGGAGGTGTTCAAAAAACGTGAAGATGTGGCACATGAGGATATGGTTTAGTGGATACTGAAGTGGTAGGTTGACAGTTGGACTTGATGATCTTAGAGGTCTTTTCCAACCTTAATGATTCTAGGATTCTCCATGAAAGGGAGGTGATGCCTCCCAATTTGCCTGGCCAGCACATGAGGCCATCAGGATGCCAGTAAGAAGCAGGCTTTTGCTCCAAACAAGGAAATTCAGCATCACTTGTTGAGCTGGAGTTCAGGCTATGCTGATCTGCTGGCAGCCGAGGAGCAGCGCACAGGACAAGGGGATGGTTTAAGTCTGCTTTGAGCTGTGCTTTGAGTTAGATAACCTCCAAAGGTCCCCTCCAACCTCAGCCATTCCATGGTGCAAAGAACTCCAAAGCCAGGACTTAGCAGCCAAGGACACACAGCGATACAGAAAAGGCAAACTTTATACTGGATGTGTGTTTCTTTACATGAGCCGTTTTGGTCACGAGCTGAAGATTTCCAAAGTTGCTGTCTCTCCAGAAGACACAATCCTGGCTGGAAAGTCTGTGATCCCAGCTGTGATATTTCTCTGGCAACTCCTGAATTTGTCACATCTTCTGTCCTGGTTTACTGGGACAGAATTTGAGAGTCAGTTTTCTGTTGAGGAAAACTGTGATTCTGTAAGGACTGCAACACTCTGTCATGGGAACAAAGCGATAAAACTTTGTGGTAGGTTTCAGCTCATGTTGGCATGCGATGCTCAAAGTCTTCAGCAGTCTTGAGATAAACATGTGCAGAGGCTGGGGGCAGTGGAAACCCAGGGGGATTGATCCCAAGCTGACCCCAGGCTGACCAATTAATACAAATCCATACCACAAACATCACATTCACTGTAAATTGGGGAGTTTGCTGGGGATGGCCCTTCTCTGCCTCTTCCTCCTGCTCCTTCTTCCCTCTTCTGTGGCTGACATCTCGAGAGGGACTTGTCTACCATCCTATCACTAAGACCTACTCCCCCACAATATTGGCTGAGTATAACTCTGTGTATTTTATATTAATACTGTTGTTGTTAGTCTTATTGTTGCTATTATTGTTATTGTCATTATTATTATTATTATTACAGTTATTACTAATTACTCTTATCAACAGGTTTTATTATTATTATATTATTGAATATATTTCTATTTCAATGCACAAATCCCCTTTCCTTTTTCCAACTCCCTCCCTGGGTAAGGAGGAGGCATCGGGTGATAGAGCAACTGTATAAACCATGAATTCTTCCCACAGCCTTTGGGTCCCTGTGCTGGCTGCACCACTGCCTGTGCTCTTCATCATGGATTTTAATTCTCTGCTCACCAAGTCCGGTGGGTGGTGGTGTGTGAAGACACCCAGCACTGGCTTTGCCATCAGGTCAGCTTATTTGCTGCTGTTAAATGTCCAGGACTCAAACGCAATACAAATGCCAATAATTGTAGCTGCTGTATTTAAAGTTGAAGTAAACACCTGTACTTCTTTAACAGGATGCTCTGAGTGCCTGCCGATGTCAAGGACACCCAGGATGGGCAGCCTCCACACAACAGTCTGCTCTGTGCTCCCACAGGGAAAAAAAACCAGCAACCTTTTCATTAAAATTTAAACAAAAGAACTTCCTCTGGAGATTAACGTGGCAAGGAAAGGGGAAGATTGCTTTCTCTCTTGTTGCCCTGCAGCTGCCTGTTAATCATCTCATTTGGGAAGCCAATACTGCCTCGAAACCCACACACATCTCCAGACACAGACAGTGGATTTATGGCACTGCCAGCCTTTTCAACACGACTGAAAAAATGCAAGAGGCCAGTGGTGATGGGAGCTGGTGTGTTATTTCACTCACAGGTGGGCCAACCTTTGCCACCAGACCCAGGTTTGGGGACCCTGCGCTTCCTCTGTAGGGTTTTGGCTGCACCCCTGCAGGGCAGAGCACAGCTTGGGATTACAGTCAGCTGAGGGCAAGTAAGTTGGGACTGGCCAAAGGGGAACTGCAAACTGGGGCAAAGCTTATTTGTCATTTCATCCTGCTTATCTGGCCATCCCACAGCTGCTCCATCATGGCTGCAGCTGCCCTGCTGCTCTTCCTCTTCCCCCCAGCAGCCCCAGGTCTCTGCTCCCTCTTGGGTTCCCTGGAGAAGAGGTCATTTGGAAAAAAAATAAATAAATCATTAAACACGTGTCCTTGATGTCCCTATCGCAGAGCTGAGAAGCAGCAAGCAGACATCATGAGAAAAAATTGGGGTGATGCACTAAAACCATCCCCCATCCCTTTGAGGTACTCAGCAGAGAGGAGATGACCCATTTTGGGGACAGCACCACAGCAGCAACACCCGTGTCCCAGTCAAGGACATCAGGCAGCTCTGCAAAATGGAAATGAAACACTCATCATCTGCCCCTCTGATCTCTGGTATCTGTTGAGCCAGGAGGGACCTGGCAAGCACATCTGTGCCTGAAGGAAAACCCTTGGAGTGCTGCCACTCCCCACCAAGGGGCTGGGAGAGAGGAGGAGGAAAAATTACTGGTATTTTGGAGAAACCCTAGGGACTGCAGGCTGGGAGGAACATCAGGGGATGGCCAAACCAGCCCTTGATGAAGCAGCACCGAGCATCCCTGGGCTGGACAGCTAAACTTCACTCGAGCACATCTAAGGAAGGAGCTGTATTCAGAGGCTGAACCAAAGGGAAATTACAGCAAGTGAGTTTATTTTCCTTCCTCTTGGCTTTTAGCAAAATGGATGAAAACCTGGCTTTGGGCTCTGCTGACATCTGCCTCTCCTGTGAGATGTTTAGCTGCTGTTTGGGGATATCCATTTCTTCCGTCTCTCCTTAGCACTTTACATTTAGGGTGACATTTAGCTCCGGACCCTTTTTTCCCCCAGGACTCTCTCAAAATAGTCTGCACTGCCAGAGTGAAATGTTTTCTTTTGCACACCACAGCAAGCTGGATGGAGCAATTTTTGTCTCCACTCTCTCCCCCTGCCATCCCCACCCCTACCACAATGTGGATTTCCCATGGAAAGCGAAATTTTCACACTCCATTTCTGTTAAATCAACTTGAATTCCCACTGTCTGGAATCAATGACATCCAATTTTCCAGCAAAGTCACTGACAGCCTTTTTTTTACCCCCATCTAAACCTCTCCACCTTCATACTGGAAAAGTGGATCCTGTTTGCCCAAAATGGGAGACAGTGAGCACTGCATCTGCAGCTGAGGCACACGAAAGATGCAGTTGGAGAGGAACACTGCACTGCTGAACTTTAGTGGAAAGTATGCCCCAGACAAGCGGCATTTTCTATGCAGTGGCACAAGTCACCGGGGAGTTTTCCAGCAACCCTGGGTTTTTACAGAGCCGACAGCTAATGCACGGCTGGAGATGACACCTGGGGATGCTCGGTGGCTCAGCGAGGTGCCCCAGATGAGCTGCAGCTCGTGAGGCTGTGACGGGATCCCACAGCAAGAAACAAAGCTCCTATTTTGCTCTGCAGCACAGCTAACCGGACTCCTTCAAGTTCTCTAATATAGTTCTTTCCTCTCTTAGCTCAACCTCCTAACATTTCAAAAGCTGAGTGACCCAAACCTACACTGATCTAAGCTTTTCCCACTGCGGCTGAGACCAGGATCTGCCAAATTAATGTAAAAAAAAAATCACAAAGTATGAGACAGAACAGCACAGTGTTTTTTTATTGTTATTATTCAAAAGAAGTCGCTGCTCAGAAACATTTGATGACATGTCAAGCACACCAAGAAAGTTACTTATGATAATGGCAGTAAGAACAAGAAACTGCTTTGGGCAAGGGCTGTTGTCCTGGTCTTTGTAAAAGCATCTTAAACCATGACTGCGATGAAAACAGGACAGTAATCACCCTCTTCTCGTTGCTCGGGGAGACTGATGGGAGAAGTTTACTGCTCCCACAGACAACATAATTGTGAGATTTGCTTTGCTAAACATAATTAATACTCATAGAAGACAACAGCACTCCAGGCTGTTTGCTAGAACAACTGTGAATATTTTTATGGAGATATATTAGGGACATTCAGATGCTGTTTTGACAAGAGAGATGTAGCACAAAGAGACAAATCATACATGGTTTGTTGTTCAGGAAGAGAGACAGCAAACCCTGCAGCTGTACACGTAAGACCAGATACCTGAGTGACGACGCATGTTGTGTTGCTGAACTACACCCCAGTACAGAGCAATCAGATCCAATCTCATGCATGGGCATTAATACACATCTGCTGCATCACTCAACGTCATCCAGGGGTCTGAGATTCAGCCCTCTTGAGACTCAGGGGCACAGTGGTGCTTTAAAGAAGCTCAAAATCCTCCTGATACGACACTCTCTATCACTCTGGGAAAAACTCACAGCCCAAACGCAAGAGGAGCAGCAAGCCCAGCTCACGAGCAAACTGCATCTTATGCACGGTCCCCACCACAGCACTATGGGGATGCAGAGGAAAACACATGAATTCAAGAGCACCCCGCACAGATGCCGAGTTAAAGCTGGAAGTAACAGAAGCATGGGGTTTGATGCTCTCCAACGCCACAAGCATACAGTGCCACGTGGACGCTTTGGAGATGCTCAGTGCCAAACACCACCCTGGCTCCCGAGGGCTGGGGGCTGCAGGCTGCTCCCAGTTGCTTCTCAAGCACGTTTTAGTGAACTCGAAGGCTTTGCCCGTGGCTTACAGCAGCTCTGAATTTAGATTCATGTGTGCAAGGAAGCAATAAAAGGAAATAAAATGTTAAGCACCGCAGCAAGCACGAATCACTTCAGGCCAACTGTGATATTCAGATTTGCCTTGAATAGCAGCTTGCACCAGACAAAGTTCATTGCCTTCCCTGGAACTTCTCATGGTACAACATCTGATTTCAGCAAGGAGTGGCATTTTCCTCTTATTATTTTCCAGTGATAATCCCATGTCTCCTGCCTCCCCTTTAAGAGACTTCCCATCCCTCTAGGAAATATTAAGGCCGACTCCAAGAGAACTTAGCTTATTCAGTCAATGGATAACGTCAAGGAGAGAGGTGCTGATGGCTGCGCTCATCTACCTCACACTGGTAGTTTGAGCTGATAAACAGCAACTCAATTTAGTCAGTCATCCCGCAGGAGCCTGCATGATGTGCCCCACAATTGAAGTTGCAAGGGATAAGCAGAAGACAGTGTTGATTAGGAACGGATACAGCCTGAAAACATCCCCATGGACACTCATTCAGCTGCATGAGTCTTAATGACTTTGCTTTTGGAGCTCAACCACGAATGCAACAGGGCATGGGAATTCACTGCTGGCAAGCTGCGCTGAATGGGCGAGCTGTCTCTAGTGAACATGGCCAAGCGTTCTCTCCGTGGGAAAGTGGATTTTGCTTTGCATGTCTCCATGAAGCAGGCATCTCATGGTCTGCACCATGACCATCCCGCACCATACCCACACAGCCTGCAGTGCTGGCATCCAGCACTACCAGCACTGCTCTGCTGAAACAACCACACACGAAGCAACAGCCAGGTGAGGATTACACCCAGAAACCTGCACAAGGATGCTCGCAGACAAACAGGCAAAACACACCAGTACAGAGAGCCCAAATCACCCGCTGCCTGCACCTTGGGACTTTCCACATCCAGGCCGCACTCTGTGCTCAGGGGGGAAGAAAAAAACAGCATCTTGTTTTTAACGATGGCCCCATTCCTGGAGGTTAACACAGCTCCCATCTGCTGATCCTGCAGGATCTTTTCAAATGGTCCTTTAGCTCTGTCAACGCTATTTATGTGATCACTTCAGATTGCAAGAAAAGAGCTCAATTTGTGGCTTTAATTAACAAGTTGAGGAGGGAAGACCAAGACTGCCTGTCCCCCCTCTCCGCAGGGGGAGGAGAAGGCAGCAGGTGAAGCCAGAGGTGAGACATAAAGAAGTCAGCCGCCAATGCTGAGCTTTGCCTTACTGAAAATTAAATTTGGCGATGCTCTGCAGGGGTGGGGCTGAAAACTTCACCAAAAGATAACAATGCTGGAGTTTTTGAGTGTTTGAAAGAGGCCGAGGCTGAAGCTGAAGGTCCCAGCTTGTGTGTGCATCAGAAACAGGGTTGCAGCAGTCGTGGCATGTTGGGGGGGTGAGTCTGCACCCTGATAGCACCCAGGCCTGATCCCTGTCTGTGGCTAATCGCTTCTGGGTGGTGACAGGAGGAAAGGGAGTACACAGGGTATGGAGGACACAGCTCTTTGCACATTAGAAGACATCTATTCATTCTGCATGTTTCCAAAACATGTATCAGGCAAAAATAACCCCTGGACTTCTAAGTCCATCACCACCCAACCTGCACAAAGGCTCCTGCAGGGCTGGAAATGGGACCATTTCAGGTCAGTGCCCCAGTCGAGATCACCAGCAACCAAGTTTGAAAGTTCCAGCCTGCTCATCCTCTCTGGCACCAGACGAGTTGTCCTAAGCGGCCTGCACCCAAACACGGGCATTGCAGCAATGTCTCAGCTACCACCCCCAAAAAATTCAGACACTGCTCCATCTTTGGGAGTGACCAGGAGCCAAGTCCAACACACCACATCAGCCTTACCTCCTCAAATTGGGCGCAATAACCCTATGCAGCGCTACAG
>NW_010192512.1:0-262 GCF_000695765.1 Mesitornis unicolor
TCCAGCCCCAAAACGTCCTTTTTGGGGCCCAAACCTGAGCCCGTGCAGCAGCACCCGGCGGGGAACCACGGCTCTGCCACGGCCAGCACCAACGCCAGGGCTCAAGCGTCGCCCTCCAGCCCCGCACCCCAGCGCTGCCCCAAAACAACACCCCACAGGCGCCGGCCGCCGAGCACCCCTCATCCGTGAGTCTGAGCCCTGCGCGTTCCCTCTGCGCTGAACCGGGGGTCGCTCCTGGGGATCCGGAGGCGCACACGCAGCC
>NW_010192512.1:481-769 GCF_000695765.1 Mesitornis unicolor
TATTTTTATATAACAGAGCAAGCAGCGCTAATTAACAGCGCACCTAAGGTAATTTGCACAACACGGTAACGGGCTCCAGGAGGTCGCGACAAGCGGGCGATGCAGGGAACACTGCAGGAATCAAACAGCCCATCCGAACCCAAACACCCCAACCCCATCCGCACACCCCAGACCCGGCCACGAGCAGCGTTCCCAGTAAAACCAGAGGAGGAGCAGCCCGGGGAACTGCTCAGCCACCGCTGATGAACCCAGGGCCCTCGGACAAGAGGCGCATTCCCCACCAGGCCC
>NW_010192513.1:0-302 GCF_000695765.1 Mesitornis unicolor
GGTCCCTGATGGGCCAGGATGGGACTGAGGGGTCCTGGCAATGAGGTGCATGGGAGGGTGATGCCCCCCCCCACCTGCTCTCATAGACCCGGGGCACAAAGAGCAGCCGCTCGCTGCAGATTTACCGCCCCAGTTAGCACCAGTTAGCACCAGTTCCTCCAGCCCCGCCCGGCTGTCACCCTCCGTGACACCGCTGTGGCCCTCCCAGTTTGCTGCCCGCTCTGCCCTGGCTGCTCCCAGCCCTCCCAGTTTGCTGCCCTGGCTGCTCCCAGCCCTCCCAGTTTGCTGCCCTGGCTGGTCCC
>NW_010192513.1:473-1045 GCF_000695765.1 Mesitornis unicolor
CCCGTGTTGCTGCCCTGGCTCCTCCCAGCCCTCCCGGTTTGCTGCCCTGGCTGCTCCCAGTCCTCCCAGTTTGCTGCCCTGGCTGCTCCCAGTCCTCCCAGTTTGCTGCCCTGGCAACTCCCAGCCCTCCCAGTTTGCTGCCCTGGCTGCTCCCAGCCCTCCCAGTTTGCTGCTTGCCCAGGGGTGACTGGGCCCAGTTTAGTCCCAGTCTGGGTCCATGGGTGACATCTGCTGGGACCCAAAAAGGAGTCACCGAGAAAATCCTCACCCACCAGGGTCAGTGAAGACGCCCGTTCACTCTGGAGCTGAATGAGGGGGAAACCACAGCAGCCAACCAGCTTTACGTCCGGATGAAGAGCGTTCATATCAATCACAACTGATACCGTCAATATCCACATATAACACTACTACGGACATAAATATGACTTTATGAAATTATTCAGCAGTATAAATTTGAGATGTCAGATAGCAATGATGTAATCGTGGCATGTCGAAGCACTAAAAATTAAATATAGCTAATATTAATTTCTAATATTATGTCATAAATATATCTTTATATTGCGAATAGTAAT
>NW_010192514.1:0-19022 GCF_000695765.1 Mesitornis unicolor
TATATATATGCGCTTTTTTTCTGTAGCATATTTTGAACTGTTTTATAGGTTTCTGAGGTTGAGATTGTTGATACTCAGAAATAACATGATAAACTCTTACATTAATGCAATTTGTAATCACAAATCCCCATTGACTATAAGCAACTGTGTTATTTTTAGAGCAAAATGTGGCTTAGTGCTTTGTTGCCAGAAGCCTGAGTTTCAATTAGGCTTAGCATAATGGATGCGAATGTAAAATGGCTGGGACCACACTAGTTGGTTGTCTTTGTTCTAGACAGTGGACTAATTTTACTCATGAAATCAACTCATTTTAAGCAAGTTCCTTTGCTGTAATTGCAGGGTGTGGTTTATGAAGATTTTGATGAGTAGATAAATTGATGAGTTTACACAGCACCAGCCAAACCTCACAAGTCCTGCATGCATCTCATTTATTTGGGCTGTTCCTCACTCTCTCGGGCTGTGCTGCTGGGGGCTCACCCCATTGCATGCTGCTTGGATCATGGAACCTGCATGGGGGTCTCCTTGCCAGTGGGTGCAGGAGAGACTGGAGTAGGGGAGAGCCAGGGCATTAGGCTGCTGAAGGGCTTTGTAATCTGGGCTCTCACAATGAAAGGGACCAGCTGCAGTCTGGCACTGTGGTAATTTATTTCTGTATGACAAGATGTGGCCTCTCCACAAGACCTGGTGTTCAGGTGGGTTTACCTTGTGCACCCCTCCCTGCTGCCTCTGTACCCGCCCTGCACAGGCTTTCCTGCACTTGGCCACTGGGAACTTGAGAGGCCTATTTTGGTGTAATGCGAACCTGTTTCGCTTTTTGCTAAGAATTAAAGACTTTCCTATTTGCTGCTGGAATTGCACTGTATTTAGAGATGTATTTAGAAATGCCCAGATGAGTCGGGCTTTCTCAAAGTGGAACTTTAATCTAAGGCAGATTGCTAGATGCTCACAACGAGCTTTAAAGAGCAGAAAGCACAAATTTTGCTATTTTTTTCTAGCTATCACTTTGAACCAAATGCTAATACTCACGTAAAAGAGCAGGGGGGAAAAATGTTGCAAGTGTAAGTCTGTATGTTCAGAAGTATTTTCATGTCCCTGAATTTGTAAACACCTTTCTGTATCTCTCAATGTAGCTACAGAAAGTAGCAAAATTATGTGGTAACATGGTATTTCTGTTCATCAAGTCATGGTGAGTCAATATGAACAAAGGAAGAAAAGCATCATGTGTTTAAAGAAATGAGCGATGCTGGCTTTCTGTCTCCTCAGTCAAACAGCTTCATCTGGTTCTTTGAGCTTCTTACTACATAAACTGAGATATTACCTTTGTTAGGTTAAGTCAGTGTGATGATTATTGTTTATACAATGCTCTAAAGCTAGGCTAGAATGTAAATATCAAGATTAGCTCTGCAGTCACTGAGATACTCCAGTGCAGCATAGTTACAAATAATCTCAGGAGGGAGGGTGTTAGTGATGGGTACTTGTTCATTGCCCACCCAAACTGGAATTTGACTTTGCCAGGCCTCACTGGATCCTACTGCAATGTCAGACATGATTTATTTTCTAGTAATACAAAGCAAACAAGGTCATTATGTATCTCCTCTATCACATCTGCCAATTAAATGTCATGCTTGCAAAAGTTGCCAGTATTTACACATATTCAAAGAATCAGGTTTCCACTGACAGGTCATTTTACACAGCTTCATTTTTCCCCAAAATTGGAAGTAAAAAAGACTACAATTTTAGTAATGAACTTTAGCTGTCTCCCAGACACGGCTGCATACCTGGTGCTGATGTAATGTCAGCAGTTGGCTGTGAAACTAATGGAGTGGTTCTGACAGGCAACATGTTTGGTTGGGGCACATCTGGCATCTATGTAGAGGTGCCACCCAGTGGCCAGACGGTAATAATGAGTTTTTCTGACTAATTAAAGCAAAAAAAAATTAAAGGAGGACATTTTACAATATTTTTTAATTTTTTTTTTTTAGACTTCACGATGAGCACATGGGGTTCAGTTTCTCTAAAAGCAGTAACTGACAAAGTTTGTTAATAGTCTTCAAGTTACTGAATAAAAAAAGAGCTTGGGTTAATTCAAATAGTTTCCCAGTAATCAAATGACAAAATGTGTTCCTCCTTTGAAACCAGGTTTTAGAAAGTGTATCAGTATATGTTCAATTGTTTTTGTACCAAACCAAGGTGCTATTTTTGTTGTTTTTGTTAAATTGTGTTTTTTTCCTAGGCAAACAAGAGCTAGAATAACAACTAAAGAGCAGTGATTGTCTGTGGTAGATGTTAACTGAAATTTATTATGCATCTCCTCATAGCAACATTAATACAGAATGATAATCTGGTTTGTAGATATAGAAAGCAAAAAAGTGGAGTTGTTGAGAAAATACTTACGATGCCAGCAAGATACAGAATTTAATCTATTACAGTGATTAAATTCCTTAGTTGAGATTATCAGGAGGCAAAAGAGTGAAAGGGTGAGGAGCATCTGGTACAGGCTTGATGCAGATCAAGCTCTTCACTACTAATCATGAAGATTTTAACTGTAACTGTATAACTATATTTAACTTTATAATGGCTGGCCTTCTGGTGCCATCACTAAGCTTCCAGATTATCACAGAATGTTAGGAGTTGGAAGGGACCTCGAAAGATCATCTAGTACAACCCAATTATCTAGGAGATAACTTTGTAATTCAAATGCAGCTATTCTCAGTCTGAAGTGTCTGTATTTGGTTTATTTCCCAATTAGTAGAGGTGCTAAAGAAGTTAACTTTAAACGTAATGAATAACTGCAATGATTTCTATGATGGAGGGGCTTCTTGATTTTACAAAACAGAAAAGGGTCGCTTGGAATATGAAACCAGAGGCTGCTTGGATTCACTGTATTAAAGATATGGCTACAAAGCAACACTGTGTATCTATGTTAGGTCTGGAGGAAAATATGTTTTTTGAAGGACTAATGGCTGTAGTATTTCCAACTGCATGCTGCTTGAAGTACAAAAAATCCCAAAGCTTGAAACCATTTCATCCCATGAGCAGTTGCTCAGAGCTTCAACAAACTGCCAAATGCAAACAAATACATTTAATAACCTGAAATTAATACATTATACTGGGAAGGCAGTAGGGCTGAAAAAACAAATGCAAGTAGGTATGGCAATGGACAACAAGTATGACAAGTTTGTGGTGTTACTGTGGCTCAAAAAAAGCTCTGTGCAGTCTTTGTGTGTGCAAATATGTCGTGGAACAAAGCAAGGGGGCAGCAGACCTGTTCTTCGTGATTTTTGGTGTGACTAGAACAGGAAAATTGTGTCGGACTGGAGGCATCTTAGCTGGAGAGATGTTGTCAGAAGGAAACAGAGAGGAGAACACAGGAATTCATTTACAAAAGGAAAGATTATGCTAAATAATGACTGAGTGAGAAATACAGCTGAAGCCTGCAAATATTTAAATGGTGTGAATTTGCCAAACAAAGGAAGAAATTATTCAGGCTGACACAGTAAGGCAAGTGGAGTAACTATAACAAAGGGTACTTTTAGGTGAGGTTTAACCCTGTTATTAAGATGCATGACAAAACACTTCGAAGTAAGCCAGCAGGAGTACATCTGCCCTGACAAGATGTGACCTAAGGTAGTTTAAACAGACTTTTCTATCTCTAGGATCTAGAAAGGTGGAAGCAGAAAGGTAAAACTTGATTCAGCTGTGGATCTGAAGCCTGACCATTAGATGGCAGAGTGTTGGCACAATAGGGTGCGTGCCTCCCTGCCACTTCTTAGTGCCATGCCCCAGGAGAAGCTCGGAGCCACTCATCAGTCCCGGGGCCTGGGAGAAGTTTGAGACACTCAGTTTTCCTATAAAAATCAGGCACCTTGTCACTGCCACAGCAGAAAGTCATAGGACAGCTGCATCCTAAGCACGTGTCCCTTCAAGGATGCGTGCATCTGCTTCAGCTTTTCACTTCTTGAAACCCAATGTGGGTAGGTAGGTAGGTACAAGATGTGTTTAGTCACCCCAGTGTAACAAACCACTTTGTATAGGAGCTGATGTCAGTTTGCGTCTAAACAATGCTCTCATGAAGGGAAGAGCAGAAGCTCTTATTTTCTATAGCCTGGGATACAGTAATGGGACTGCTGGCAGTGTGAAGAGGTGGTGTCAGGAAGTCCACATACTGGTTTTGTGGAAGAGAAGGCATAATGAGCAGGAGCTTTGTATGGAAAACTTCAGCCCAGAGCAGGCTGTTTGAAATGCTCAAAATATATTAAGACTGTAACTACAGCAACTCAAATAATGTGCAATAATAAAAAAAGAAAACAAGAACAAAAACTTGTTTGAAATAGAGTCTACACTGCTAAAGAATCTGCCCCAGGGAGCGATCCTTATATATGCATCCACACCTCTCAAGATTACACGTCTCTAGAGTGAACTGGCTGTGTTTGTGCTGCCTAACACTTGACCTGTGCCTGATGCCCCTGTGGCTCTAAGACCATAATTATATTGTTGTGGCTTCAGTTCAAAGTGTCTCAGGTAATGTGAGGGCTGCTTTGCTGCCTGCAAGACTGGTGTTTTTCTAGCATTATACCAAAGGTATGCTGCATGCTGTGGGGTGGGGTGTGGGGCATACAGGGGGTGTCTGAGGGCAGGATGGCTGAGATAGTGTAGGGCAGGAGGAGCCAAAGCTGGTATAGCCCCATCCTTGCTCTGTCATCCATAGGGCAGTCTGTCCACAGAGCTGTGTCTCAGCTTTTCCTCGGAGGGAAGTAGTTGATTTCCTCCAGAGGAGAGTCCAGGCACGAAGTGATGGTGCATGTGCAGTGTGGCTGACAAGGGGACCAGGACCAGGGAATGGACCAGGGAGGTAAATGATTTGACAGCGTAGGTGCACCCGTCATAGGCAGGAGCACCTCGGTGGTGGGCAAGCCGGGGAAAAGCCCTGTACTTCTCTTAATGTTGTTCTGTGTTTTGCAGTAAGTCTTTAGCAAATATGCTATGTTGATCAAATTGGTATTTGGTGGTCCCAGGAAAAAATTTAAGTGTAGATATGGTGTGGGAGGGAAGAAACTGGGCAGAGGATCTGAATAAACAAAATGTCTTTCTGTTTTAATGAAGTTGCTCTTGCTCATACATGCTCTCTCTTTTTTAAAGCATGATCTCATCCTGTGTAAAAGTGTTGATTGAAAATGAGAATTAATATGCAAGAACCTTCTACCAGGTACAGATTGAAGACTATTCTAAAAAATAGCAGACTGTAGATGGATATCAGGGCTGAATATGATGGATTATGAGGGAAGCCATGGCTGTAAAATTATAAGGATGCCAGTTTAGTAAGCATTATTAGTTTAAAATGTACAGTAATCTCCTCTTTTCTTCTCTTTTTTTTTTGGTGAGTTGTTTGCTTATTGGTCCCATCTTAGTGTTTTCGTGTATTTTTGTCTTCAGTTTAATTCTCTTCAAAATTATTTGTAATTGCCATGGTATTTTAAGACAGTATCTTAAGATGGTTAATAGGATAGCATTGTGTTGCTACTAGGGACTTAGGCATGGACAGGGATGAGTGATGGGGCTGAGGTGTGCGGTCTACAGCAGAAAGAGAGCACTCCCCAGTTTAATTCTTATCTGATGGTTTCCTTTTCCACTCAGCAGTTCTGCTGTGAACCAGTATCCTTGTACTGGTAAAGAGAAGATGTATGTACCTACAAAGCTTCTCCTTCCTCCTTTTAATACCTCATGCTCTCTTCAAAAGCTTGGTAATTTCCAAGGCCTCCTACCTGCTCTTCCTTTGCTTCATTGTAAAATTAGTTATTATTTTCATTAGCTGTATGAAAATATGCCAGACACACATTGCCGTAGACCAGGTAAACATAGTCTGAGTGTTTTTGATGTAATGAGTTGTGCTGTTTAGTAGCCAAACATGTAACAAACAATAAACTAGTCAGTCTATCATAAATATTCACCCCACTATTTTTTCTGATTTAAAAATTCTTACCTCCACAGACAGAGCTCCTCTCCAAGTGCTTCTGACAATGGATAGCCCTTGCAAAACGTCTGGGAGGGTTTCATAACACACGTAGCGTGTTGCAAGCACCTTTTTCCCCTGGGCCCTCAGGGCCTTGAGCGAGTGGGTATATGGTTACACAAACAGACCCTGGTGAGGAAAGCAAGGGTGTGGGTTGATGGTGTGTCAGCTCCTCTACTGTAACTGTCCACCCGCCTGCCCCTGCCTCACGGTGAGCTTCTCCACGGTGAGCTGGGGTGAGCTGCTCCACATTTGGGCTGGAAAGAGAGAATTTACCTGGGCAGTTAGGGCAGGGGAGGTGCAGCACTATGCCTTTGCACTCTGGCTTGCCCCCGGGAGCTTGCGTGTGTGCCCATGCCTTCAGGCGGGACGCGTACCACAGTGTTTCCCTGGAATACTGCCCGGTGCCATAAAGTAAAGCTTTTGGGAGGCTCTGGTGAGCTCAGCTCATCAGCAGATTGTTGAGAGGATAGACCTTAAACCATGAAGAAATTCAAAGAGCGCCTCTTCTTGCCCGTTTGGAAATCTGGAGTTGGCTGTTCTCCAGCATGCTGTCTTCAGGTTGAAACTTTTCATGCTGCTTCTGTCAGCTCCAGCGTTTGGCGTGAAATTGCATCCTTTAAAAAAAGGTGTGTGAAAGAAAGTGTGCTTCACTGCACTCTGAAAGCTGCAGCTTCCTGGCTACTGCGCCGTGAACCTGCCAGTGCCCTGAGGTCTATCTCAGGGACTCATGGCCCATCATGAGTGGGCCCATGGGGATGAGGTCTGAGGATGCCCTCAGGGGGGCCCTGCCTCAGTGTCTGGAGGGGAGCCAGCAGGTGCCCCCCAGGTGGATGCTGCTGGCTCGCCTGGGGACCAGTACAGCCCCCTTGTGCAGCAGGACATGTGGGATCCTGAGGAGATGTCATGACTTCCTGCCTAGGAAGTGTTTGCTCCCAGAGCTTCCTCCTTCAGCATTTTGATGTGTGGGATCTGTGGCATGTTATTTTCTGACGCACATTCGTTGTATAGCACTTGGGGTGCAGATGCTTGGCACTAGCCCAGCAGCGCCATTGTAAATGGTGGCCTCTCAGGGCCTTGGTGTCACCTCAGCACTTGACAGCTCTTCCATGCACTTCTTACGGTGTGCCGTTATTTTCCTCTTTCTCACTCGGACTTCAACCAAGCACCTTTCCCGTCTCCTGCCCATACTATGTGACTCATTCCATTGCTCTGAGTCACCACTTGATAGTCCTCAGTCTGCTGTTGCTCCCTTCAGCAGTCTTACAGAGGCATCCAGTATATACATTAGACAGGGTAGGGTGCAACAAGATCTTTTAGCACTAGGTGAGCAGCTGGTTAACGTGACTTTTGAATTCATATACAATGTGTGTGGAACCAGCCCAAAAGCAACCTACATTGGTGGAGGGAGAAAACGAAACTCGAGATGGACAGCTCAAAGTCAGCTATGGCTTGGAGAAGGTAACCAGCTATTGAGAGAGATGCAGTTTCTTCCTTAGACATAGGTAAATAAACGAAGTAATTGCACACGTTTATTTGAATATGTGTTAAAATGACAAAACATTTTCACCACAATTATGCAATAAACGGAACACCTCTATAAATATGCCTCAGGTTTTTTTCTTCCTTATTTACTCTGAAAACTCTATATGGCAGTCAGTTATAAAACTAAATTTGCAACCAAAGGTTGCATGAACAGAGCTGGATTTGGGACTTTGTGATGAGTCTGGAAAAGAAGGCCATGGGAGAGTTTTGATCCAAATGCCTATTTCAGGGGCAAAACAAAACAAAACCATTTTGAGATGTTTATTTACTGAAACCAAAATAGTTGGTGAGGGTATTTTCTGCCTTAAGATTTCTCAGTGTTTCAAACTGGGGTGAGTTCATTGGATGGCCACTACTACTGTCAGGAGTTGCCTGTGAGGCTTTGCTTGTCGTCTGAGGACAGGATGGAGAATCGGGGCTTGTTCAGTCTGGTGGAAGAGGTAGCTCTGAGGGGTGATGAGGGGCCTGGAGGACCCCCAGTACCTGTGAGGATGTCACCAAGAAGATGGACCCAGACTTCGCAGTGGTGCATGGCAGGAGGACAAGACACAACAGGCAAAAATTGAGAAAGGAGAGACTGGATGTAAAGGAAAACATTTTCACCATTACCCAGAGAGGCTGTGATTTCTCGGTCCTTGCACATTTTCAAGAGTTGACTGGTTAAAGCACTGAGCAACCTGGTGTGATCCCAGAGCTGACCCCACTATAGACCAGAGACCTCCTGAGGTCCCTTCCAACCTGAATTGTCCTGTGATCTTATGAAAAATACAGTCCAATTTTGAAATAAAAATATCAAAATGCATAAATTAAAGAAAAAGCTGGATTTCAACTAATTTCTGAATCATCTAAAGGACTAAATATGTAAATTGTCATTTTAATCAATGCTTTTTAATGAAACCATATCTTCAGAGAATTCTGTATTCTTGCTTTTATTTTTCAGACAGTGAAATGAAAGAGATTATATAAGTAGGTCAGTTTTTAATATTTTATTTCACTCTCAGGAGGAGACTAAGTGGATTTTTCCACATTCCTTGGGTTCAGAATTTCAACACTGACACTGCAGAATAAACATAAGAAACATTAGGTCCATTAAGCTGTAGGACTCACTTGCTAAGAATTAATGTATTGTTTTAAAGATTGTCTACACTACCATTGTGTCAACATCTTCCCAATAAATGCCCTTCTGTTTAGAGAATTCAGCTGATTCTTTACTGACAGAGCTTCCAGAAGAAAGGTGAGCAGAACGTGCGATGCAATGTGGGACTATAAACCCCAAATGTTGTAATTTGCTGTCTCTGTAGAGATGGAGCGACATAACATATGACAACTAATTTTTCTGCTTTGTGGCTTGGATGTGGTTATCCTGCTGAATGTTGCATTTGGTTTATGGTTGTTCTGTTATCAGGAAAAAGCTGACAAGTTAGTGTTTCAGATAGCTAAAGCAGGTGGGACCAATTAATGACCAATTAGAAGAGCAAGTAGTTTGGCTAAAATAGAGCCATAAAGTTTAGAAGTACCAAAGGCCTGGAGCAACTACAGCAGGAAAAAACAGCTTGGTGTGTTTTGTTGAGAGATACAGCAGATATTAGCTTAGGCTTTATTTTGCTAGGATGTGTTAATTGAGCAATGCTTACTCTCTTTTCAGGTACTATGATATATCAGGCAGACACTATACTCTTCAAGAAAACCAAATACCATCAGTAGTCTGTCCACACTCTTATGTTCTTCCAGCGATATCAATGTCTACGGCCTCATTACCAGCAGCACTTAGAAAGGTAAGAGAAAACTAAATATGTGTGTTTACATAAAATATATATATGCATAGATATACAGACACATATATCATAAAGAAGATGACTATTCTGAAAACAGAATTTAACACTAGGTATTATTGTAATTTTCCTTTAAAAGACTTGTGTTTGAAGTACTGGAAAATTTTCAAATTAATATCGTATATGGAAATAAGGAAGGTACATAATGACTATAGCTGGCATGAAGAGCCAACAAAGGAAATGGCTTGAGGAGATCTTCCACATGCTCTCACAAACCATATGGCTTTTTCCTTTTGTTCATAAAATATATATAAGCTCAAAATAATAAAGGAACAGCACCTTCACTTTACGGTTTCTCACTTAACCTCTGCTGTTTTCTATGTTAAGTTTTATTCTAAGAAGGAGAAATGGCTTTGCATTTGTTTTCTAGTGTTCATTTAGCTCATGCAGTGTTACTTACTTGCTTGGCAGCGGTATTACTGCATGGAAGCAAGCTAGGGAAAATGCTAATTACTTCTGTTCTAATGTGAGAACTTAATTTCAGATTGCAGACAAGGTTGTGCAATGCTGTTCTTGTCTTTATTGTAATCTTTCCATGGAGAAATACTTTTTTTTTTCCACATTGACAGAAGTACACAGCAGGCCAGTAACTGAAAAAGTTGCATTTTTCTTGGTTGTGGAACTAATATTCATCTGAATACTTTTGATGATTCTGTCTTTAAAACAAATAAATTTATTGTCTACTCTTCTCAAGCCAGCAAATCTCATCTACTAATTACTATATGAAGCCTTTGGAAAAGACTCATCAGTCTTTAGTTGAATATGCAAGTAATATAAACCCCAGACATCCCTTGTGGCATTCATTCAGCACTTTATTTTTATTGATACTGTAGAAACATGCCTACAGAAAGAGCTCACTTCTTTACAGTTAGGAAACAACAAAATGGTGCAGTACTGTGATGGAATGACATTTCTAATGCAGTAGAGCTAGCTGGGGAATTTGCTTTCCAACAGGAAAAACTGCTGTTCAGACTATTGCTGTCTTGGATGGACCTGTATATCAACTCCTTGCAAGGACTTTCCCTAGAAAAGCAAGTAGATGCTTGATTTTTTTTCAGTAGAAATTAAAGAATGGAAGGATTCAGCTGTTATTTAGTGAGCTCTGAGTTGGTATTTCATTCTTCTTTTGGAATAAATTGTTCATACTTACAGGTAAGTGAAACTGTTTGGGTGTCACTCCTCTAACCTGGAACAAATCAATTTGTGCTAAGAACATTTAAAAGCCTTTAAATGAAGCATCTAAAAGTAGCAGAGCAGGCCACATAATTTTATACTTTGATGCGTAACACAAAGGTCTGATTGTTAGATAAATCATAAAAAAACAAGGAAATTGTCTGTGGGGGGGCGTGCATGTGTGTGAGTGAATTCAGCAGTTTCTTCTGTTTTGGGATAATTTTCGAATGTGTGTAGTAATATAGAGTCACTGGCTAATGACAGATGGTTTATGGGGATTGGGATTTAGTGAAGCTCTGCCTTCCCTCAGCATTTCTTGTGGGAGAGCAGGAGAAAACAATGCATGACACAGAACATAAGCTGTCTGCACCCAGCTGTCTGCTCCTCTCCGTTGCTGTCCTGTCTATGGGAAGCTGTTCATAAGCCTTTCAAAGGTGAAGGTGCCAAGTAGAGTCTTGCAGACTAAGTTTCACAGCCTAATTTGTATTATCCTCGGTTTTTGCCTAATTTAGGTTATTCCCTTTCCCTCAGGTAATTAAGGGTTTACTCCAGCAATGACTAAAACAGACAAGCTCTCGTGCATTATTTTATTAATTAAACAGTCTTCCTAAGAAACCTTGCTTATCAGTCTCTGTTAACATTTGGGGTTTGTTGGGTTTTTTTTAAAGGAAAAAAAAAGTATTTTTACTTTGCTGCTTTCCCTTTCCTTTTTGAGGTAGTGATCATTAAATGATGGAGTTCTCTTTCACCTAAATTCCCTTCTGCTCTCAGCCAGTTCGTGCCTACGTGTCAGCAGAAGATCTAAAATAGCCACTCCCTTAATGGTTTTCTTCACCTTCTGAAGAAAAAGCTGTCCCCAGCATATTCCAAGAACTTGTTGGACTGTCTCTGTCTTGTATTTCTTTTCCAGCAGAAAAAAAGACTAACTCCAAGAAGTAATTAAAGCCGTCAGGTTCTGTCCTTTTGGATGCTTCCCTTGCTTGATCAAAAAACAGTCTGCTCTCCACCCAATTAACTGGGGTATAATAAACTTCTATCATAATATACCCTCTTTTTCCCCTTTCATCTTCTTCCAGGTTGTTTAACAAATCTTCATCTTACCTGTTCTTGTACTTCACAGCAACTGTTCTTGATATAAAGTACAGCTTTGTTTCTCTTTCTTTCATAAACAGTGGTGGTAAAACAGCAGGAAATTTTAAGATGTCTCAAATTTCTTGTTTGATGGTGTTGCTCAGTGAGTATACGTGTTGCCAAATTCTAAGGCAAACATTTTCTCTCACTACATCATTGTTTTAGGAAAAAAAGCAACATCCTTCTATACTAATACTGCTCTCTCATCTAATACCTCTGATACTGATTCAGATGTACTTCTAGTTCTGAACAAAGATTTTAACTTTTTTTCCCATTGTAAGGCTGTCTATAATTTATCACTTTGTATCATTGTAAGTTTCTGATTTGAACAATCTGAAAATGTCAGCTATATAACAATGAAAGAGATTTTAAGTGCTCTTATCAAATACAGAAGTAGCGTATGTTTATTATGTCACCGGAGGTAATTAGATCTATGAGAAATTAATAAATCATACAAATTTAATTACACATTTCATTTTCATGACACTTCTGTACTATTTAATGCACAAAACATTTTATGAAAATGAAAGTTAGCAGTTTTTCAGTATTTTGTCAGACAGAAACTTGGTAACACACCTTTAAATACTAAAACAAAAACAAAACCCAGAAATAATTTCTAGATGTCAGTTCTGCACAATACTGTATTTCTAGATTTCTAAAGCTCAGTTATTCTGTTTCCCAAATGATGCATGCCATCCATGCACAATCCAGGTTTGCTCCGTGGAGCTAAATAGGAGTATTTGGTGTCTTTGAGTTTGTTTGCAAATGAAGGCAAAATAGCTTGATTAGATTCCTGTCTGTATTTAGAATGTCTATGCAGATCCACATTGAAGACCATTTGAGCTGTCATATAAGCTATGCTACATGAAGAAGAGAGCTGTGGCCATGATTTTATGACTATTTTTCTTAAATATCTTTAAGACTGTTTAATTAATAAAACAATATGGCCAGTGTTGTCACTGTGAAGAAACAACTTTCTGAATGTTTGATTCATGCCATTCTCTCTGAATAAATAATAATTCCATTTGAGGACCAAATCAGATTTTATACAGATAAATGTATATTTTGCAGTCATACAGCTTCAATAGTGACAAAATACTAATAGCAATTGAGAAGGAGTCCTACCTGTGATACAGCAATCTCAAATGACCTTATATTATGTAGTTAAGACAAACAGGCTTTAAACTGATAGGTTTCCATGTAGTTAAGTTAAAAGGACTTTATTCCTGTAGAGAATAATTTCAAATTTAGACTGGCTTCTGCTGATAGTACAAGGAGTGAATGAAGAGAGAGTTCTTATTCCTTCGTTATTTATACATTTCCTGTGCACTAGGAATAACGATCACAAAAAATCACTCTAAAATTCCTTGTGGGAGAGGTTTTTTTAAATCACATTCATGTGCTTTAATGCTATCTCTCCTCTTATATTCAGGTGTTGATTAGTCATATTTGCAGGTACCTATAACCAGGTCCCTGTCTAAAGGTTTCTCAGGATTCTCCATCGAGATAAGAATTCTCACACCTACCTGCTACCTGAACACAGGCACTGCCTTTCACACAAAGATTCAGTCCTGTGACATGAATATTTAACGAAGAAAACTGGGTGGAGTACTTCTAACACCCAGGTGTGGCTGTGGAAGCCCAGTTTGATTCTGTGTCAAATTACTGGATTAAATGAGTTTATTCTATCACTGCCTTTGCCATATTCCTGAGACAGCAGATATGCAGATCTCTAATTCCTCTGCACTTTTAAATCATCCTTCAAGATGACAGCTCGTCAGGGTCTAGGATATTTTCAGCTTAGATTTCTCATCTGCTGCTTTAATTTCATTTCTGCCTTGCTCAGAGAAATGTTAGCAAGACATCCAGCCCAGCACCTCATACTGCTTCTCCTTACAGTGCTTTGTTTTCTCAAGAAACAACAAAACCTAAAGTCTATTAGGGATCCCATGGGGATAAATTCAACTCCCAGAGTGATGCTTAAACACGTTTTATACTGCCGTTTGATAAACTTCCAATACCAAGTAAGTGAGAAAGCAGGTGAGCCACTTTCCAAAGTAACAGACAACAAAATTATCAGTTTGTGGATAGGTGAGAGTAGCCTGCCCTGAGCAGAATAAGTCTTTGCCTTAAAATTCACCACAATTTTTTAGTAGATAAGGCATTTCAGTGGTTAACCAATCTCCTCCCAAAACCTGAGATCAAAAGAAGAGAAGGCATCCTTCTCCAGCTTGGGTGCAGAAAGCTCAACCAAACCTTGTAGCCAAAGTCCTACCAAGTGAGTCACGCAGGGGCTGAGAATATTTGCAGACATAGGTTTTCTAAGAGGAGGGAAAAAAAACCAAACAGTTTCAGGAGAGCACTGACCTGCCTTGTGCAAATCCTGAAGTGGGAAAAGGAAGGGGAAATTATATGATTATATGATTTTATTCTTTTAATGTGAAGGACAAGTATAGTCACCTAAGAGAGGCCTAAGTGGGGCAGGGGAGTGGCCTTGTTCTTAGTTTTGTTTTGTTTTCTTTTAGAATCTGGATAGGTCCTCAACTGTTTGGAATAGGTTATACCTTTCCAGCTAATCAAATGTTGCATCAGGACCAAGTTTTATTGTATTACCTGAAAAAAAAAACTAGGGAAAAAAGCCTGCTCAGTGTTGTGCTGGACATCTGGGCTCTTGCCAGAGTTTCTACCTGCTCAACTTTTGTATAAAATCTTTGATCTTTTGGGGTTTTTTCCTCTTCTTCAGTATAACTATTGTGTTCTTTGCCTGGCAAAATTACTGTCATTCCTCATGTGGGAAATACAACCAGGGTCATTCAGGGTGTGTTGGAAGCCTCACTGATGGCATGTTCAGTGCAGACAGTTCATTGTCACCACAGGATGCTTCCAGTCACCCTCCTCCCCCAGCTGTGACTTGTTTCCCTGAAATAATAGTTGCACTTTCTACCTCCCTCCTGGGCTGAACAATTTGCCTTTCTTTTTTTAAAATTTTATTTTCTTTCTTTTTTTTTTTTCTTTCCTAACAGGAATTCCCCCTTGCTGCTAGACATTCAGAATCCCTTGGTAATCCCCACGTAAAGTTGGTGTTCACTTACTCCCTTTTTGATTAGTCATGCTTGTGCTCACTTGTTAATCACGTTGCTACCCATTGTCATTCCTGCAGAGGAGAGAGTAGCCTCCCATGTTTTAAATTTGAAAGAATAACTTTTAACTTCTTTAAATAGCCAGGTCTGCCTATGAGAGTCACTTACATGTCATGTGCCTCTAGTGCACTAATTTATGGGAAAGCTGGAGAAATACATTTCTTTGGTTTAGATAAATAAAAAAATACAGCAATAGAGACGTTTATAGGGTAGAATATATATAGGAATTTTATTTACATTTTTATATATACATGTATACAGATATATATGTATGATGTATATTTAAATGTATGTATGAATTGAAGAAAGTTTGGCGGATGTTATTGATAAGCCATGGATTTGGGATTGGTGTCCCAATGTATTTGTAGGAATCGAGGAGAACAGTATATGGAGAGAATGGAAAAAGATCAAATGGGGTGAAGCATGGATCACCTGAGATCTGTTTGACTACATTCAGAATAGCTACATTATTCATTGTTTGTATGGCTTCTAATATGGATTTTAATAGGACGTTTTTGTGCTGGCCAGCACACTAATTCCTTGTTGTGGTTTAAAATGTCTAGGAAAACATGAGAATGTTATAATAGTTTATCTAAGCTGTTACTTGTTTTTTTTTCTGTTCTCCTATCTATGCAATTTGTTGTTGCTCTTGGGCTGCAACCATGCTGTGGTTTGGGCAAGAAAGTGATGTTAATAGGAGAAGAACACTGAAGTCTTTACTTTGAAATTCATGGGGGAAGAAAAAAAAGTAATGAAATTTTCAAACCACTTGTGTAGGGTGGAGAGATGTGGGAAGGGAAAAAGAATGCCTCATTTTGTCCTGGTCATACCAGCATTTCTTACCTGGTTGACAAAGGATGTATACACTTAGCAAATACTTAATTTCCTCTGTCCTTTAAACTTTTAAAGTTTTTAAAGGATGTTTAGCTCTGAGTCATGCTATGTTTTGCAATGGTTTGAGATTATTAAGTCTTTCACAGTTATTTAGTTGATAAATATGCAATTCATAATTAAAAACACATCACCACTACAAGCAACAAGAAGCAATCAGAATTTAAGTAGTACTGAAATCACCATGGAAGCCAGAAAATACAGAACTGGAACAGAATTTAAATGCTGACCATCTAAGTCACAGTGATGTCTCCCATAAACATTTGTGCTCCAAGAAGCCACTGTATCTTAAATTACTTGTCCACAGTATGTGGTGAGTAGTGGCATAAACCAGTGATGTGAAATTATATGGTAAAATGTTAAAACCTACAAAATACGGGAGGAATAACTTGAAGATAGGTTTTATTGAAGCACTTGCCATTGAACGAATATTTAAGAGACATAACAGCAGTGCTGACCACCATAAGTATATTTGACAGAAAGAGATGCTCATAATCATGGGAACAAAGTAAAACTGCCTGTACAAATAGTCTTTGTGTAACACTGCCTGCTAGCAAGAACCCACAGGGAGAGCTCTTCCTAAAGAACAGTACTAAATAACAGCAGAGGACTGAGCTACGCTTTTGTTAATTCTTTCAGTTTTAATAACTTACGGTGCAGTCTTTTAATACAAATATTTCTCAACATTGACACTAAAAACTGGAAGTAGCAGTGCCCCTATACAAGCAATTTACTTTCAGTAGCACAGGACATTGGGACAGCCATCTGTATTTGTAAGTCACCACTGGCAATGCTTCTTGGGCTGGTAGAATGTAGATACCACACCTGCTTTAAAGAAAAAAAAAAGATAAATGTGAAAGGAATTTGTGTACATTAAGCACCTTTGTTTTGGGGCTGTGATAATTGCACATCCATTGCTTTATCTGTATCTGTTCTTTGTCGAGGCCTCAGTAGGAGGAGGAAGAGGGGACAAGAGGGATACCAGAGAGGAGAGAGTGAGAAGATCGCACCAAAGCAAGTAAAAAAAAACCAAAGCTAGCCAAAACACTCAAAGCAGAAACAAGCAATTGTTTATAGATTAAATTAAATTCACAGCAGATGGAAAAGAAAGCAAACCCAAAAATGTAAGTAGGAGTGTTCAGAAGACAGAATAAGCAGTTTCTGACATTTAAATGCTTTCAGTTACCTGATACCAAGTTTATGATTTTCTAGGATTCTACTGTAAGTTTGGTTTATTTTATGTCTCTGGTTAAAGGACTACAATTCTGGTAACTGCATCCCCAGAAAAGTAAGTCATTCATAATAGAATTTCCTTTCTAATATGATTGATCTGTGTTAGGCACACAACAGAATTAAAAATTCCTGAGTTAAGAGTATCCATAATGATATGTACCTTTGGTTAAGCATCATTCTGCTCAGATTTTCCAGGACACAGCAAGCATTCATAGCATTGCAGCAGCGATGCTCTGGATACAAAACTATGATTCCTTCATAGAAGAAAATGCCAGGTGTCCTCATTTCAATAGCATTTGTTAATAATGAAGACAGAAGAATCCAGCAGCTAGTTATACACACACAGTCATACTTACTGTGTAGGTAGAGACCACAATTCTGGCAAGCTGCAATGTCAAAAAGCTTGGACATCAGGTCCATTATAAAAGTATCTGATTATTATGATTTGGCTTTGTAACGCAGTCCACTAAAGACCTGTTTATCCTTTTATCTTCCAAGACATCTGGAAATTTATGGCTAATTACAGCACAAGAGAGGTTCCCAGCTATCCATGACAGAACCTCTCTGAGTGTTGCTCAACCGAGTTACTTCTCTGCTTAATAAAATACCGTTCTGATGACTAGACTGATGGCATCATTGCAATTTCCTTGTTGGTCCACTTTTTTCCATATTCCCAGGTCATTATTCCTCTTATCCCCATTTGAACTACAAATTCATTCCAGTATTAATTTTAAAAGGTTTTCATTTTGCTATTTCCAACCTGGCTTAAGACATTAACTCTCCTATTTCCTAAAAATAAGATCTAGGTTTTGTCCAGTTCTTATGGCTGGTTCAGAGAGAGACCTTGAAAATACCTTTCTCTCTTGTATTTCTGCTGGTTTTTGGTGAGGAATTTAGCAGAAGAGCATTTGAGATGCGGTTGATTGCAGCTGTACAGGACTACAGCTGACAGCTACCATGGGGGTTAGAGAGTGGGAAGGTGGCATGGAGTTACTTAGCATTTTCGTAGAAACAACGTAGCTCCTGGAATACTGCTGCAAGAGAAATCTGGCTTGTAATCTAACTGTTTGGCACTCAAGATGGCAATGGATATTCTAAGTCAAGGAGGTTCCCTCTACCCATTTAGAAAATAAATAAATTTGAAGGCAGAGTATGAATATGAGTAAATTCTTATTCTGATAGACATCTTTCAAGTACTCACAAAGTTTATTGAGGAGACTGTTGGGGATTTTTACATGCAGTTAAAAAACAAAAAAAACCAAACAAACAAACAAAAAACCCAACCCAAACCATGACATGTATCAGACAGCTTACATTTATTTTCTCTTGGCATGCAACTTAAGACAGATGTCACTTGGAGAACTCTCCTTCCAAGCAGTTCAACACATCCACCTTGATGCAGAAGAATTATAAAAAGGCTGTGTCCAGCTTTCCATTGGACTTGCATCCTGCATAGGCTTTGTGTTGAGCTATGTTTGGAATTGCATTTCATCTTAGTTATTGCATGGCCATGCAATACTGTGAAAAAAATTAGAGGATGCAATGGGTGAAAATGTGTTCTTGTTTAAGAGAGTTAGTGATGGCTTAAAGTAAAATCATGTGAGCAATGGTCCAGGAATGTGATAGTGCTGAGGTCTTCAGGGCTGGATTGCTGAATAATCTACAGTCCCCCAAGCAGTGACAAAATAAAAGGTCTATCAAACTGGCACAATACAGCGCTTTGCAGGAGTGAGATAATGTGGACAGCCACATGCTCTGAGTGGCATTGCGGTGGCTAGGCAATGAGCCGTTCATGCATTGCAAAGCATTAAGGAGGTCTGTCATCAGTGATCAAGCATGGACAGTACATAGTGAGTCTGTTAACAGTGACATGGGAGTGTGCACCAGGCAGTCCAGCATTATCAGTGGCCATCCTTTACCTGCCCCACCTTTGTGTATCATCATGCCAGACATAGCATTTCAACATTTCACTGGTGTTGCTTATGCTACAATGTAACTCTTTCTTAGGAAGACACGAAGCACTTCATTGCCTTCTTCCCAAAGGGTGTACTCCTCCCTTCTCTTTCC
>NW_010192514.1:19053-23446 GCF_000695765.1 Mesitornis unicolor
GTTGCTCCTTGAATCACCAGGGGTTTGCTTCTGGCCTCCATGCAGTGATCTGTGTGGAGAGCTGTAGACTGTTTTGCATCATGGTTTTCTTGTACCCCTTCCACACTTGAGCAATGAGTGGTTTTCAGGACCTTGGCAGCTGGCTGTGCTCTCTCCTTGGGTGTAACCGTATTTCCATTTTGCCATGCTATGTGACCAGGTGGCTCAGTGTATGCACAGTACACCTGGGCACCCTCAGATCTGAGAAGGTTGTGACACAGAGCTTTTAGTTAATGGTTTGTTCCTCCTGACCAGCTTTTTGCCACTTTGTAGGAGATATAATGCATATGACAATTGGGAATGTGTGTATATATACATCAATGTGTAATTTATTGCTCTGTAGTTCCAGCTGCAGCATAATAATGAGTTTGCAAAAGGTAGTCAGGAAAACTTCATCTTTCAGTTTTATTCTTGAGTACTGAATTATAGTGAATAAGCTGGAATGCTCCTTCACTTACCTCTTTAAAACAAGCACTCGATCTACTCAAGATCTGCAAAATCAAAGCATGATCCACTTTGATAAAGAATTGCCTAATCTACTGTTTGAGTAAGATTTAGAGACTCCAAAAGAAATCTACCATTCCTACAAACTAGCATTGTTCATACAATTTTCAAAATCACAGGGGTAACATTTCAACAGGTAAGTTTTGAGTTTGTTGTGGTTACCAAAAGTATCTAAAGATTTAAACAGAATATAATGTTTTGTTCTGCAAACATTGTTTTTTTATAATGGAACTTGACATCATAATTTCCTCTAAATGACACCTTATGACATGCAAATAAAAATATAGCCTCTTTTCCTCTCCCATCTTTACAGTTCCTTTCCTGTTTTTTTAAATTTTCATTTTACCAATTTGATTTCTAGGCTATATTTGCTGAAAAAGAGAGTAATAGTCTAGGAGGAAAATAGGGATTGAAAAGTCCAAGTTTTGAATATTCTGAAAAATCTGAACAAACGACACCATGAATGTTTACCAACCAGAATTTAGACAAAAAGAACATCAATATCCGTTTGGTTTTTTTTTTATTTCATCTAGAGAAACTTGTGATAATAAGCCTTTTAGAAGGCTTATTAGTGATAGTTCTGGATATTTCCCTTCCTTCTTCTCCAAGGGAGTTTTAGTTGTTTTGCTTCAGGGAATGCTGAGGGTTTGTTTTTTCCTTTGGCATGTAAGACTTGGTTTTTATCAGCTAAATTTCTGACTCTTGGACCTGAAAAAGAAAACCCCTTTCCAAACATGAAAAAGCCAGCTTGTGATGGTATTTTTCCTAAGCAGCTGCCCAGCGAGACAGAAGCTCACCCTGTTTCTTGCTGGCTGCTGTTCAGAGCCTTCTGCCCAGCTGGGAAAATGAAGACTCGCCAGGTTCAGCATGCAGCTGGCTGGGAAAGCCTGTGTTGCAGCAGAGACAAAAGATGGAGGCATTTGCGGATGAAAAGGGGAGGTAGCTAGAGGGAAACCGTACAGGTAGCAGAGATTTGTCTTCCCACTGGGTGCCAAGAAGACGTGGGAGGGAAGCAGCAGAGTAGGAACGGGAGAGAAGACAGACGCCTGCCTTCTACGTAGAGGAAGCGCCTATCGTCTACCAGGTGTTAATGGCAGACAACCAGCTCCCTCCTGTCTTCTCAAGCACTGACAAATTATGGAGTAACCTTATGCAAAGTGGTCCCCAGGAGTTGCTAATGGAGTGTTTTTACCATATTTTATTTAGAAAGGATCTGAAATAGTTTGAGCCCAGCACTAGAAGGGTTGTAGTTAAACCTGTGTTTGGTTAATCATGTTGCTTTTAAGGGTTAGACACCAGAGCCAATCCTGGAGCACGCTGGATTGGCCTACGCCCAAACTAACTTCTTATTCAGAAATTCAAGTGCAGAATCAATAATCCTTGACATTTCCTGGAAATGCTGGTATTTCTGAACAGTATAGCTTCACCCCAGTTTGATATAATTCCTCGCTGCATTATTGTTAATCAACAAAATATATTTTTAGAGGCAAGACCTGAACTTTTTTAAGAATACCAGGAAGGAATTCAAACTTTCATCCAATTATCCACTAGTAATAGTAGTGAGGATTAAATGCTATTGTAGTTACATCTCTTTAGATGCAAACATTTACTAATTTGGGTGCACAGTAGGATAATGCAACCTGTCTGTAATAATGTATCTGTAATAGCAGGAAAACAGACATCTCCCTTTTTCTTCTGAAGTAATAACATATGTGTTTTCTGGACAGACATAAATTGCCTGTTTTGTATACTAATTAGTTCTGTTTGGAGCCTAAAATAAACACACCTAAGGATATAAATGCACTTCATTAAAATATTTTCTCTTAGAAGTTTCTCTTGCTCAGTGGTGAATATTAGGTGATACTGATGTTATCCTGGGATTAAGAGCTTGCAGGACACTGTTCCACTTGATTTAATTTTTCCCCACTGCACTGCAGGGAATCAGTGGGTCTTGAATCTTCTCTATCTTCTCTATACTGGTTTTATAAAGTTTATTCTAATTAATAATAAGGCAATTCTCTGTAATAAATATTATAATAATTAGTTTGAGGGAATTCTGGGAGATTTAGGTGAACACTGTTATTTAGAATAAATGCCAAATTATAACATTGTAATTCAAATACAAAATATCCATCCACTTTTGTAAAGTCAGGATAAGGTATTTTAGTAATAATACTTCCTTGTACTCTTCATCTGTACATGATGAAAAATATGTACTTCAAAGAAGTTATCAAGGGGTATAAACACTTCATACATTTTATGAAAGTGTACTTTGAAGCACATAGACTATCAGGCCCAATTTTTTCAGAGCACCTGCTATGTTGGGTGCCTTCATATTGGGGGATTGACTTGAGACACATTTCAACAGAAAGGTTCCGTTTGTTTGGAGATACCAAATGGTACCCTGGCATAATTTGTAACAGAAGTTACACTGTGTGATTTTTATCTGTTTAATGAGAACTTACCATGGAGAAGAGATTCTATTAATTTCATATTTAAATACACTTTGATTAAATATTGCCATTTCTCATCCTACTGAATAGTTTTCAAAGTCATAAATATAACAGCATTTTTTTTCCTGTCTCAGGACCATCACATCAGCTTCCCAAAGCAAGCATGTCAAACATACAGTTCACTTGGTTGTTACCTTTATGAAATTTGGCTTTGGGCAGATTAGCAGTCCAATTTGCAGCTTGTTTGCTGTCTTTATTCTTTTGTGGTTTTACAGTCTCGCACAGAGCGCTCAGAAGGATGGCTTTCTGTCCCTTGCCCTGAATGCCTGTGACAGCCTATCTTCTGCTCTGCCTGACCTGGGGAAAATCCTCATGTTGCTAGCAAAAAGTTTCTAGTTTTCCATTTATAGTTCCAGATTCTGCTTTACCCAATGAAAAGAAGCCCAGTTTTCTAAATTTCAAATGACATAACAAGTAACTTCTAGGTATCTAGAGCTAGAGTCACTAAAGGACTGAAACACTTAGGTGCTTTAGTTAGTTGAACTAGCTCCTAGGCATATCTTCCCTGGACTGAATTAAAACTGCAGATAAGGACCTAGGTTTCCTACCTAGTGTGAGCAAAGAGTGAGACCATCTCTGTCCTTCACCTGCTGAGCACTTGGAGGTAGCTAACAAGAAAGACTGGGCACAGGGATGTATTAGAAATCCTGCCTTGCTCTTGAGCTACATGCAGAATCATGCAGAGATGCCCAAGCTAGCCCAGGAGCCAGCTGAGAGTAGCCAGCTCAGTTAGCCAGCTCAGAGTAGCCACATCAGTGACATGTTTGCCAAAGTCTAATAATGTATGCCGCTCCTTAGGATTACTTCCTCTTCGTCCCATTTAATCATTTGATGCAAAAATGTATAAACACTCTTGAGAAGACAGATCAGAGTATCTGGAATAAGATCCAAGGATTACAATGAGTCTGACAGGTTTAATACGGTTTTCAAAGTCTGATTTCAAAGGTATTTTCAGTGTCCATAATTTGTCTTCTGGGAGTATTTATCAGTTTTACTGTATCTAAGTGCTTAGCAAAGAAATAACTCCAGACTGCTACTTAAAATGCTTTTTTTAAGATGAAAATAATGTAGAATGAAAAGCACAATGAGTTATCACTTGTACATTTTTAGCTGACCTAACCAGCAAGTTTTGTTTGACTTGTAAGCTCAGTAGTGTTAGTGAAAACTATCAGTTTTTCTCATAGTAGTTGATTTTGGGCTGCTCTTGGAATTTACTGATGCTTTTATGAAATTCTTGCATGTCCTCTGAAATGCTGCAAGACTTTTTTCAAATGTCATATACTTTCAAGACTGTGGAGCTCCTAATGACAGCAACAATTTTGCGTGAAAGAAAGGGA
>NW_010192514.1:23477-30373 GCF_000695765.1 Mesitornis unicolor
ATTAAGACTGCTGGTGCCGAAGCACGAGCTGATTTCCAGAGATTTATGGCTTAGTTTGTTGTACAGACACTCTTAGATTTGCAGCAAAAGAATCCTATTTCCTGTCTCCATTAATTATACATAAATACTTAATCTATAAGGAATTGGCAAGTGTCACAGTGAGCTATAGATCTAAATTAGACAACTTATGTTCATAGACTCATAGAATCATTTAGGTTGGAAAAGACTT
This sequence comes from Mesitornis unicolor, assembly GCF_000695765.1. Lineage (NCBI taxonomy): Eukaryota > Metazoa > Chordata > Aves > Mesitornithiformes > Mesitornithidae > Mesitornis > Mesitornis unicolor. The sequence continues at coordinate 23,707 of NW_010192514.1, forward strand.
TTAAGATCATTGAGTCCAACTGTTATCCTAGCACTGCCAAGGCCACCACTAAACCATGTCCCCAGGTGCCACATCTACACATCTTTTAAATACCTCCAGGGATGGTGACTCCAGCACTTCCCTGGGCAGCCTGTTCCAGTGTTCGACAACCCTTTCAGTGAAGAAATTTTTCCTAGTATCCAAACCTCACCTGGCACAACTTGAGGCCATTTCCTCTTGTTCTATTACTTCTTACGTGGGAGAAGAGACCAATACCCACCTCTGTACACCCTCCTTTCAGGTAGTTGTAGAGGGTGATAAGGTCTCCCTTGAGCCTCCTTTTCTCCAAGCTAAGCAACCCCAGTTCCCTCAGCTTCTCGTAAGACTTGTGCTCCAGACCCTTCACCAGTTTTGTTGCCATTCTTTGGACGTGCTTCAGCAACTCAGTGTCCTTGTAGTGAGGGGCCCAAAACTGAACACAGCATTTGAGGTGCAGCCTCACCAGTGTCGAGTACAGGAGGACTATCATTCCCCTACTCCTGCTGGCCGCACTATGCAAGCCAGGATGCTGTTGGCCTTCTTGGCCACCTGGGCACACTGCTGGCTCATGTTCAGACAGCTGTTGATGAACACTTCCAGGTCTTTTTCTGCCTGGCAGCTTTCCAGCGAGTCTTCTCCAAGCCTGTAGCACTGCATGGGGTTGTTGTGACCCAGCTGCAGGGCTCAGCACTTGGCCTTGTTGAACCTCATACGACTGGCCTCAGCCCATCGATTCAGCCTGTCCAGGTCCCTCTGCAGAGCCTGACTACGCTCAAGCAGATCATCACCCTTGCTCAACTTGGTGTTGTCTGCAAACTTACTGAGGGTGCATTTGATCCCCTTGCCCAGATCATTGATGAAGATAAAAAACAGAACTGGCCCCAGTACTGAGCCTTGGGGAACACCACTGGTTAGTGGCCACCAACTGGATTTAACTCTATACACCACATATTAAATCTGTACTTACCAATATATAACATTTAGAGTTAGTGACAGGCCACTGTATGCTCTCACAAAACAGGAGACCTACAAACCTAGAAGAAAGAGATGTGATAAATGCAAAACCACTTGCATTACAGATTCTTTATCATTCTGAATTGCATTCAGAATTGAAAAAAAAGGAAAAGAGTTACATTTATTAGTGATGGCTTCTGGTTAGAGAGACCTAAAAGACTTCCAAGTCCCTCTCTTCCCCTCCAAAATGCTTTTGCCATTTATCCTCTATTGCTCAACAGACAAAAAATACTTTCAAGTTCCTGTCTCTTAAAAAAAAACCACAGACAATATATGTTTATTTTCACTCTTTACTTCAAAAGAGGTGATGTCTTTCTGAATCTTTGCACTGAGTAGATTATCTAATGATACGGCTCTGACCCAGCAGCAAGACACAAAATCCCAAGAGCAAAGGTGTGCGGCTAGCTTCCTATCAAACTTTCTCACTTTGTCTTACATTTAAACACAAATAATTACACGTACAATAATTTATGTTAATGCTACTTTTTGCATATAATTTTATTTCTGGTAGTCTTCCAAGTTCAAGAGAGTTTAAATATTCTCTCAGTTCTTCTGTGTTGAATAATTGCCGCTCCTGCTTTTGGTGCTGCTGCTTTTCTGCTTTTTCAAGTCCCTTTTCAGTATCATTTTACCATGAGTTGCTAGAAACATTGGTTTAATATACCAGCTCAGGAAGCCAAAGAATCAAGGATGCCTGTATAAATCAGTCTCTTACTGAATAAAGGCACAAGTGATTTTTTTTTTTCTTTACCCATCTTAAATGTGGATGAGAAGACAGTCATCAAGTTTGTGAGAGCCAACGTGTGTGGTAGATTTTTCCTCCTGTTGCGTATCTGTGTTCTAGTATTGCATGTTAATTAATGCACGTAAAGGATTTGCCCAACACTAACTTCATAGTTCTTTGCAACAGGTAGAGGTGCTTACGGAAAGACTTGCTGCCACCCTTCTGCAGCTCGTTTCCCTATTCTCTAATTGAGTCCGTGTCATAGTTATAATTTGTCTGCCAAAGGACTTATCAGTTGGAAAGGCTCAAGTCAGATACTACTTCCTTTTTTTCTTGTTTTAACTGAGTGCTGCCAGAAGAAAGAAGGGGTTAAAGCGTGGGAGGATTACTAAGAAGAAGGGTTTGGTTAATGACACGCAGGACTGCATCTCACACACCATAGTTTGTTTATTCTTCTGTAAACAGCAAAAAGAATTATCATCATCATGGTAAGGCAAACACTCTCTTTTCTTCCCTCTTTAAACCCCACCAGAAATCTTTGGGTTAATACATGATTAATTTTTTAAAATCATAAATCAACTGATCTCCATTAGTTTTATAGAGCCTCTCTTTAACTGAGAGATGCTACTGTTGACAGAAGGGGAGGGGGTAAAGATTTTAGTGTATGGAAATAACTAGCTGTGGGGAAGAGGAGATGGGAGCAGGCATGCCTTTTCCAACATGCCTGTTCTTTTTTATCAGCCTCCTTGCCTAAATACTCATGTAAGGATCTGTTCCATTTTTATTTATGCTTCCTTGTCTTTTCTGAGCATTTTAGAAAGATTTATATTTACTTGACTTTCCATTATTTGCTTCTTTCAGTTTTGCTGGGTTTTTTAGATACATCCAATATCTAAATCTCTGTGTTAGGCACCTAAGAAATAGTATGGGATTTACACTTACATCTATGCTTCTTGAACTGATTGTTTCCTTTCAAAAAGATCAGTTAATATGCAGGCTCAGTATTCTCATCAGTCTATCTGCTGTTGCAAAATGCACATTTTTCAATGTACATTTGAGCTAAAGATTTGTAGTGAAAAAATAAATTGGAAGCAGATAGGTCTTGTTCTCTTGGAGACATACACTGCTTTGCTAAAATATCCTGACTTAGCAGAAAATATAAAATAGAAATAGTTGGTGGAAAAATATTACTATTAAGAAAACTTACGTTTGCTTCATTTCACTCTGATTAACAGTCCCACATTTATAGTTCCTTGGTTATTCAGGTAAGTTCCTCAATCTTGATAACGATATTCCCTGTATACAGAGCTCAGGTACAGCCGAAACTGTTCAAAATGCAGTTATTGCTGTTTATATCCTCTGCAAATGTAGCAGGCAAAGAGCTGGAAGAAGCAGGGAGTAAATGCTGTGCTAGAGTGGACTTGGTAAATTTAAAGTGTATTTCCTTCTCTGCCTCTGAAGAGGACACTGTCAACCTGGAATTGGATATATTTAAAAGAAATGCTAAAAATGTTGCATGTGTATATACCAAACTCTTGGTATTTGGAAGAAGGCAGTGTGTGGGTTAAAATAACTTAAGTCGTACTTTTTGTAACAGTAACCCCTCTTTTGTGGCTATGTGAAGGGTCAGCATAAACATGGAAAAATCATTATAGTGAACTGAAGTTACTCAAACCTAGATGACTGACGGCAAGGTAACCGGTTAAGGTTAGAAATCGTTTATGTTAACTTGAAATATAATTGCTTTTTTCCCTCAGTGAATCACAAAAAAAAATCATTTCAGGTCAAGTGCTTTGTTAAGTATATTTTCCCCATGCTTTTTAAATAAGAATACAAGCAAAAGCAGCAAATCTTTATTTCTGTCTACAATTCCCTCCCTCTCTCTGCCAGTAGTCAGGGCACTCACCTGTGGGAGAGTGGTATGAAATCTTCTCTCTGTAGGACTCGAAACAGGGACTCGAGTGGGTCTTGTGCTGCTCAGACTTTTCTCTCTTAGCTTTTATTTGTGCATCCTTCCTTCTGGTTTTCCTACTAATATTTTACAGCACATTGTGCCAACAGTACTCCAGCCAAATTTTCAGCCTAACAAAGCCTGGCACTGCTAGTGTTGAATATTTGAGTCCCAGTCGCTGCAGAATGCTAGAGCCTGAAGAGCAGTAGTGTATTTATTTAAATGTTTTTGGCTAATGCATTTTTGGGCTATCACGTGACTGCTAGAACTCTGAGGCTTTCTGTTTCTTATGGTTGTGAAAATTACAATACTGTGATTTAGAGATACCCAAAGTTCCTGGCATTTCAGTATGAACTTAGAAAAGTCCTACATTATTACAGTTGTTCAAGATAGAAGGGTCTCACGTGTTTTCACGCTACTTGAAATCCAGTTATTTATGACCTTTTAGTGAATGATAAAGCTCCAATTTACTCTTCACTAAATACTGTTTGTTGCTTTTTTCCCCCTTGGAAGGTGAACATATGCTAGCAAATAAATGTTTAAATTACAGAACTGTCCACACTAGATATTACCACCTATTAGTTACCACAAAGTTGCTTGAGACACAGCCTGAAGTTCTGATTCAACAAATCAGAGTAGTTTATGCTTTCTCTCCACTGGAGACCAGCAAAGCACATGTTTAATTACATCGTTAAATTAGGGGTTTGGATGTGGCAACTTGCATTAGCTAATGAGAAAAAACCCCAGCCAAAAACAGTGGAAATATTTTAATGCTAACATAAACAGGTATGAATATAAATACAGACAAGATCTACATGTCCTGGTTAAGAAGGTGGCCTTTTGCTTTCGGATTAGAACACTACTTTAAAGATTCATACAGTGCACTTGAAACAGCCTCCTCCATGCTGTCTGAGGAATGGATAGGCAAGTCCTCTGTCTTTTTTTAGTTGCCAACACCTTTGATCAGGGATTTCTGAACTGGCTAATGTCTCAAAGGTAAGAATGCTTGAGCAGAAATACATTCAAGAAGCCTGATCTGCAGAGCAAGAATACTTCTTGCCTTCTGAAAAAGTCAAACACTTCATCTGGGGCTCTGGAAGTCAAGCACTCCTGTGCTGTGCTCTGTCAGGCTGGGTCCCACGTTGGAGCCTCTTGAGAAGCTGTCTCTGTGCCCTCTTGCACTGGCAATACTGGCTCACCTACATTTATCTGAGTTAAAATACAAGCTCTTCAGGGCAAGTGCCTGGCCTTTTATGTGTTTTGAAAGACCTGTATATAATTAAGGTACTTTGTATGAAGAAATTACTTCAAAACAGTTTACATAGGGCAGCTATTTAAAGATCAAGAAAAAATCTTTAGCCTCGTTCCCTGAGGAAACGAGGCTTATGTGACTGGACTGGCTGGCTGTCCCTTCTCCCTTCCATCCACCACCATTTGAACGTTTTGGGCAGTTTAAACTACATTTGAAAGGGGGAGACATCTCAAAAGTAATTAAGTTCCCATGGACTTTATGAAAATCAGCTGCTGGGAAGAGAGAAATCCAGATCCACAGTTCAAATAACTAATTTTTTCCAAGCATAATCTTGCAAACCCAAAGCTTGACTGCAAGTGTAATGATGACTGTGAGGTTGATAATGTAATCCCAGTTAATTTAGAGGACTGACAGCTATTATGCGTCCAAATATTAATATGCAGATTGACACCATAATGAAGTTAAATCTCCACAGTTTTGCTGTTTCACATGTTCTTAATACGGACAATATAGGCATCCTCCTCACACTTGTATTTATTATGAATTTTCAGAGAAATTAGTGTCACTCGTTGCTTATTGCCTTACTTCAAGTGTTCCTGAAAATTTTGTATTCTTACTTTTTTTTTAGCTATCAGTGTTCATTACTGTCTCCTTATCCCTTCCCTATAATTAGTACTGGCAATATATATGTAGAATCAAGAAATTAGATAGTAATTGGGCTGCATTACTCATGATTGTTGCATCTAATAGGGAAATTTATAGTTGTTTTTGGTATCGCAAAAGCACTTCAACTGTCTGAGCTGTATGAACTCAACACAGCCCTCAATGTTCCTCTTTATTTAATTGAGTGGTTTGGTTCTGCTCGTTGAAAAAATTCAGTGCAGGGAGGAAAACAACAGACATTACATTTTTTTATTTGCAGTTAATATCACTATCAAAGAAAAAAACCCCAAGCTACTCAAAAACTTAAGCTCAAGGTCATGGTCACAGACTTGTGTAAAGCTGCTGGGGGAAGATCACTGTGTGTGCACAGGACTTCTTGGTGGCTTATCAGTAGTATTAAGTAAACATATGTAAGAAAGGTAGGCAAAGACAAGGAGAACCCTTGTGGAAATCTTTGTGGATTTCTGTTTGGTTGCAGTATGGTAAGTTAACTCTACATATTCCCCAGTTTAGGTTTTCTGTATTTTCATGTGTTTGGACAAGCTTTGCTGCTGCACACTCTGTGCGGCTCTTCTGGAGCTGAGATGATGTTTCACAACTCCCGTTTGGGGGAGTTATAAAACAGTGGCCAAATGTTAAGTCTGTTGATGAAGCAAAAATAATATTTTTTTCACCCGGAGGAGGAAGCAAAAAGAGGCCCTTATTTTCTTCAGTAGCCAGAGGGCCAGGTATGCTGCAGACCCAGCCAGCCACAGGCAGGTTGACCTGCTGTCTCTCCCGCCTCTGCGCAGAGCCCAAGTGAGACTTGCGTGGTCCTTCCTGTTGAAGCTGTTCCACTTCATAGAAGTAATTAAGCGTTAATTAGAAGAGGACTAGTTTAGTATTCATTAAACATTAAATACTAATTGAGCGCCCGGGGAGGGCGCCGGCACCATTAGGCCGCGGAGTCATTCTCACGCCGCCCCGGCCAGGGGAAGGCGGGGAGCGGCCTCGGCGTGGGGCACCTGCCCTCCCAGCCTCCTGCAGCCCGGGCCCCGGCCCACGG
>NW_010192515.1:0-628 GCF_000695765.1 Mesitornis unicolor
CGCCTACAGGCAAACGGGCACCTGAAGCATCAGCCCTGGTATCCCCCAGGCCGATGGGTGCGCGCGTTGTGCCTGGTTCGGATGTGGGGTCACCCGCAGGGGTGAAGCTCATCCCGTGTATTCTGGGGGCTGACTCTTGCTCGGTTTGATTAACTGTAACGTAGGAACTTCAGTGGCATGGAAACTGGAAGCTGGGGACAAATAATGTATAAAATAAGTGCTTTAAGTGCTATGAAGTCATCGGGGCTGAAGGTCTAAACCCGGTGTTCGTGCTGAATGAGAGGAGCTCTGGCTCCAGTGTTTCTGGAACCGAAGCAATAAAAGCCTAAGAAATTGGATGTCCCATGTGTGGACCGTGCCAGTGCATCCTTGGAGACATCCTTACCATACACATACGTTTCCACTCAAAAACCACGGTGCAAACTCTGTCCCTGTGACTTTTCATGGCTCACTGCAGGCGTCTGCCCAAACTCTTTCCTGCACTCAAAAGCAATGGGAGTCCCTGGTGAAATTTGGGTGTCTGAGGGTGCTGCAGGATCCCAATCCGCAGCGGTTTCTGAGCTGGGATGGGGGTGCCGTGGCTGAGCCTGACCCAGGATAGCGAGTCGGCTGGCGCCGCTGGGGGGTT
>NW_010192515.1:660-6741 GCF_000695765.1 Mesitornis unicolor
AGCAGCTAAAGTGACTCGAGGATTAAACAGTCATTCCAGCTAGACTTTAGAAATATATATATTAAATCAAAGGCCTCATGTTGATGAATATCTAAAGCCAGTAGATTATCGCTGGTGTTACAAAGAGCAGCTTAAAAAAGAGAAGGCGAGGTTAAAGTGCATCCCAACTCCCTCGCTCATGTTTATAGTACAGTTTTATTACTGAAGGTAAGACAGATCGCTGGGCATCACTCCAAATTCCTGGCAGTTTTCCCTTTCCAAGGCACTAATATTGGGATTAGCGTGTTGTTTTAAAGCCATTACCTTTCTTCACCTTCATAATTGCTTGTTCTTAGGGGAGGGTGCCGAAAACCCGGCGCTCATAAAGCAGGGCTGTTGTGCAATGTACCCAGAGTTGGATTTGGGTATCACTTGGTTTGGCTTGAATCCCTGTGTGCATTTTTGGGTGCATATGTATGTCTTTGTAGGCTTTTTGGTTATTTAAGTGTGTCTGTGGTACAGAGGTAGTGGACCTAAAGCAGAACTTGAGATCCGAGTGCTTTTGAGCCCCAAGAAGTTGGTGTGTTGCCTTGGGGTAATATTTAAATGGTAATAATTAGTGAGCCCTGCTGTCCTGCCCGTTTCTGGCACTGTGGTGCCATGGCCTGCTCCAGGTGCTGCAGGGGTGGATGAAAGGGATCACGTCCATCCTGGAGGTAGTTAAAAGGTGTGCGGTACTTGGGGTTTAGTGGTGGTCTGGGCAGTGCTGGGTTGATGGGTGGACTGGATCTTCAAGGTCCTTTCCACCCTAAATGAGTACATGAATTCACGTGTGCAATGGAGGAGATCACAGAGTCACAGAATCCCAGACTGTCAGGGATTGGAAGGGACCTCCAAAGCTCATCCAGTCCAATCCCCCTGCCGGAGCAGGAACACCCAGATGAGGTTACACAGGAAGGCGTCCAGGCGGGTTTTGAATGTCTGCAGAGAAGGAGACTCCACAACCTCTCTGGGCAGCCTGGGCCAGGGCTCTGGCACCCTCACTGAGAAGAAGTTTCTTCTCCAATTGAAGTGGAACCTCCTGTGTTCACCTCATCTCCTGAGGAGATGTTGCTCCTCATGTGGCTTGGGGCTGACTTCTCTATAGGCTCAGGACTTGCATTTCTTCTCTGGATGCTCAGTCCCACAGAGAAAGCGTCGAGACGACGGTCAGTGAATTATCCCCCATCTGCACCATGTGAGTTGCTCACAGATGATATTTTCTGTATTAATACTGCTGCTGCATGAGGAAAAGCCACCTCAGACCAGTGCCAAACTGGTGGTCAGACTGGGAGCAGCAAAGCAGGGTCTCAGAGGATGACAGTGGTGACCTCTGGGGAGTCTGCAGTGGGCTGCAGCGAGCGAGACAGCAGGAGAGAGCTTTGACTGTGAGCGAGGGACTGGATCCATGCCCTTGGGGAAGGTTTTGTTCCGTTCTTGGTAGGGGAAATGGCTTGGCTGAAAGATAGGAGGATATGAAATAAGTGTAACAGCAGGAAGTTGTGTAAACATGATTAATTCCATTAATGGCAAGCTTCACGTCGGAGGCTGTTGGTCCTTGTGCGTACACCTCTTGTTTTCTGGGGGAACGGCACGCAGAGTGCCGAGATGCGATTAAAAAACCGAGAGGGCAGAAGACGCTTGCCTGGAAAGAGTAAGAAAACGCTGCTTTGCCCAGGATTAGAGGAGATTTGGAGGGGTTTGTGTCAGGTTTCCCTGCCGTGTTTTACTTGTCCTGGATGAGCAAGAGGTGATTTGCAGAGCTGGGAAGGGGAGCACCCAAAAAAAGCAGCTTCTCCGTGGCTGCTGCTGGGGAGATGGCTCCCAGCAGGGAATCTGCGATGGGGAGGCATCACGCAGCAACAGGACAGCTCCTGTTTGAGGAGTCACTCCAGCCGATCTGGAGTTACGAAGGTAGAAAAACACCCAGGGACGTTTAATCTGGTTTGGGAGGCGCTAAGAGGCTCGTGTGCATGGGAGAAGTGGCACCAGGGGACTCGTATCTCCACAAAAAAGTCATAGCAGTGCTGAGCTTGCAGAGCACAAGCACGTAAGGCGCAGTTCCCCGTGGCTTGGAAGAGATCGCGCGCCCGCAGTCATTTTCCCTGCGGTTTAATCCATTTTTCAGTGTGTAAGTACACGTTTGTGTGTGGACACGCACATGGATGTGTGTGGACACGCACATGGGTGTGGGTGAACCCCGGGCAGGGCCGTGCTCAGGCTCCACAGAGCAGCACCTCCCGTGCCCGTCGCGCGGAGCCGCAGCTGGGGCTGCAGCGCTATCAAAGCCGGCAGGATGAAAGCCCTGCGTTTCCTGTTTCCAGCTGTTTTCCTCCGCTAAGATTTCTTCTTCTTCTTCTTCTTTTTTTTTTTTGGCTTCCTTTTAAGGGGTTTTTAATCTGCAAACTGTTTCCTCGGTTTATTTCGCTCCAGTAAAACGTGTTCCCTTTAGGTCATATCTGTCTTTTTTTTTTCAAAACCAACCTGCCCTTTTCGGTAGCTTTATTTGCTACTCAAAAAGAACAAACATGACTTTATATATATATAAAAAAAAACAACCCCTTTAATGAAGTACAAAGACCAATAAACCTTTTGCCACGAGAGCTGAACGTTTATAGTGACTTTTGTGAAGAGAAACCTTGAATAAATTAAGCGGGGGAAAATGCACTGACTTCACAACACTTCAGAGCTTTTCATATTGAGGTCCTTGCGTTTGTACCTGTACTTGCTGTACGAAATTAATAGGTTTAGATTTATGTCGTGCATCAGAAATGCTTTATTTGGGAACACGAGTGGCTTTAAAGTATGGAAGAAATAGCCATTGGGGTATGAAAAAAAGCCCCTTCCAGCTGCTGCCACCACGTTCGTCTCTTTTCATTAAACTGCTCTCCCCGTGTTTACTTTCTCCTAAAGTCAACACGTCTGACTAAAAGGCACGGCTCTCGTTCTGCGTGCAGCTTTGTCGCCATTGGAAATAGCCCAAAATGCCGCCAGCGCCTCCCAGAAGAGGTTTTAGTGAGGTGAAATCTCTCTGGGAAAATGAGACGGCCGGTTTGGGTCCTGGCAGCTGCATAGAGGTGTCCACTGGCAGCTGCATAGAGGTGTCCACCGCCAGCGCGGTGGCTTCACCCTTGGCCACCCCAAGGCGATAGGGACCCTGCGTTGGGTTCTTATGTTTGCAGGGTGGATGGGGAGCGAGCGGAGATCAACCACCCTGGGCACTGCACGTCCCCAAATGGCCACGAAAGCGAAAGCGTAAGGGCCAGCGTGGCTGGAGCTCTGCCATCTGTGTTGAATGGAGACCGTGTCCCAAACGGCAGGACGTGTTGAAGGGTACCTGGCTGTTTTGGGACGGTTGTCCTCCGTTTACCACTTCCAAGCTGCTGAAAGCCTGCCGTGGTCTGTGAACATGGTGTGGAGCTGTGTAAAAAATACCCCGGCGTAACAGATTCGGCAGGACAGCCGTTGCCGTGGTCGAGTGGCTGTAAACAGGATGTGCCACAACGGGCTCGTGCGCGGTGCCGCCGCAGCGGCGAGCGCCTGCGCGCTGCCAGCCCTTCTGAAAGTGAGCTTGGGGTCCTTGAGAGGACACAACGCGCTGGTGCTGCAGCCAGCTCTAAGGTGAGGGGCTGTGCTGGCGCTGCTGCCATTAAAGATGCCCAGGGTTGGATGGGGAGTGGTGTTGGGATGCTCGCTCTCCATCCTAGCAAGGAGGGAGGAGGAGGAAGGATGGAAATTCTCCCCCAGATTGGCTGGAAAAGCCTTTCTATTGACAAATTGAATAGCTGGATGTCCTAAGAGGAACTCGTACCTAGACGTGGTGGGTGTGAAGTTTCCATCCCTTGAGCTCGTGGTTGTTTTTCACCCTGGTGTTGAGGTACGTGACAGGAAAAGGTATTTCAAGTGGCCTTACCCCAGTAGGGCAGCGCTGAATGTGTGTTTAGCGCAGGGACATCATTTACTGCTTCACGTGCTGCGGTTTTCAATGCTGTAACTTCATTTTGAAGGATGGTTTCTTTGCTAATGACCCAGCGGATGAAAAAGTACAGGGTTTGCTAAAAACACCTTTTGGAAAGCCGTGGGCTCTTTCCCAGCTTTAATTCTCAGCAGCGTTCTCCAGAGTCCTTGTAATTTAGAAAAATGACTTGAGTGATGGTGTAAAGACAGAGGATTTCCAGTGATGCACCAAAACTTCTCCTTTTGGCCTCTTTCCCCATGGTTCGGGTTATGGCGCCTCGAAAGTGTGCAGGGAAAAGGCTGAAGGGTCTGAAGATTTGATACAAGGAGCGATGTGGGGCAGATACTGGAGAGGTTTTGTGGCTGTATTTGCTGTGTGATTACCCTGCAAGAACAGAAAACCTTGAGAAAATTAAGGAAATAAGGGTTCCTTGTGTACAGGGGAAGGAGTGTGCTGGAGGTGGACCTGTTCCTCTGCTGGTGAAGGCTGCCCAAAAACAGCCCAGGTGCTGGGTGCGATGGATGGGTGCTGGGTGTCAGGAAGGAACACTGAGAATATGGGTGTACCCATAGTTGGGTGTACCCCTGGTCAGATGTACCTGTGATTGGGTGTACCCCTGGTCAGATGTGCCCGTGGTTGGGTGTACCCATAGTCGGATGTAACCCTGGTCAGATGTACCTGTGGTTGGGTGTAACCCTGGTCAGGTGTACTTGTAGTCGGGTGTAATTCTGGTAGGGTGTACCCGTGGTCGGGTGTAACCCTGGTCAGATGTGCCCGTGGTTGGGTATACCCATAGTCGGATGTAACCCTGGTCAGGTGTACCCGTGGTCGGGTGTAACCCTGGTCAGATGTGCCCGTGGTCGGGTGTACCTACGGTCGGGTGTACCCCGGGTCGGGTGTACCTACAGTCGGGTGTACCCTGGGTCGGGTGTACCCCGGGTCGGGTGTACCTACAGTCAGGTGTACCCCGGGTCGGGTGTACCTACAGTCAGGTGTACCCCGGGTCGGGTGTACCCCTGGTCAGGTGTACCCCTGGTCAGGTGTACCTGCAGTCAGGGGTACCCCGGGTCGGGTGTACCTCGTGTACCCCGGGTCGGGTGTACCTACAGTCGGGTGTACCCCTGGTCAGGTGTACCCCGGGTCGGGTGTACCTACAGTCAGGTGTACCCCGGGTCGGGTGTACCCCTGGTCAGGTGTACCCCGGGTCGGGTGTACCTACAGTCGGGTGTACCCCTGGTCAGGTGTACCCTGGGTCGGGTGTACCTACAGTCAGGTGTACCCCGGGTCGGGTGTACCTGCAGTCGGGTGTACCCTGGGCCGCCAGCCGTACCTGCACACGTTGTATCTGCCGAGTAGAGGCATCCTTTAATCCCCGCCAGGAAGCACGAGTGGGTAGCGCTTTGTGCGTGCGGCGGTGATGAATTAATTTGGTGCTCACCGTGGTAGCGCCGATGGTAATGAATTAATTTGGCATTCATGTGGCTGTCACGCTTGCCTCGTTCTGAAGCTGTGCGATTACAATGCAGAATTAGGCAGCAGACACTTACAGCTCAACACCGCCAATTCAGTTGTCAGCATCACCTGCTTGGGCTGCTCCTGTTACGAGTCCCAGAGTTTAAAAATGGCCTTTTTTCCTCTGCTTGCCTCTTTTCAAGTCCCCGAGCCAGCTCCAAGGTGCGATGCGGTGGATTTCGCACAGCTTGGCGTAAGGAAATGACATTTGTTTTTGCTGCATAATGCCCAAATCTAAATGCATCCTCAGTAACCTGGGGCATCGTGGAAGACAAATAGACTTCTCCTTGTGTCAATATTAAATAATGAAAAAGCCGGGAGATGTAGCTCTCCTCCTCCTCCCAAAATGTGCTCAGTTGATAAATATATCTACACCTATCTTATTCATCTGTTCTTCTGCTTTATTTGGGGTGGCTTTTAACCCCGTGGTTAAAATTTGGTGCCTTTAAGGACCATGGCCCAGGGGGACTCCAGCATCTGGGGCAGCTCCCCAGGAAACTTCATTAAATGCCACAATTTAAGCATAAAACCGAGTAGGTATTTTTAATACAAGCTTAATCTACATCTGGCAGGGAGGAACCCATTTCTCCAAG
>NW_010192516.1:0-514 GCF_000695765.1 Mesitornis unicolor
CCCCTGAACCAAACGGGCTGACCCAGCCAGCGCTGCTGTTTCTGTACCCGTTTCCACGAGGCTCGGTGCCACCACCAAGCAGGTGACAGATTGGACAAACACAAAAGACCGGGAACGGCGCGGTCAGGTGAGTGCAACACAACTTTTAAGGCTGTGCGAAATTAAAATGATATCCAAGGCTTCCTGGTCATTTTACATTCCTCATTCCCTGAGGAATCCTCCTCCTGCTCCTCTGCTCTGCCCTGCTCACATGAAAGAGTCCAGCAGGGCCACAAAGATGAGGTGTGGATCCAGCAGTGACAGTGGCCTTGCCATGTTTCCTTACCATACAAGCACTATCACTGGGAGAAGTGACCACTGGGGAGCATCTCCTGCTGAGGAGCGGCTGAGGGAGCTGGGGCTCTGGAGCTTGGAGCAGAGGAGCCTGAGGGGTGCCCTCATTCCTGGGGATCCATTGGGAAAGGGCAGTGTCAGGAGGAAGGAGCCAGGCTCTGCTCTGGGATGGCCAATGGCA
>NW_010192516.1:819-2919 GCF_000695765.1 Mesitornis unicolor
GTTCAGCATCACAGAGCTGATTTAAATGGATTTAATCACGGGAACAAGCTGCCTCTCAGGCTCTGCTCCCTCCCTCAAGAAGCTTCTTTCAAGCAGCCCCAGCTCAGTGTTTCCTTTCCCAATGGGTAATTAGTAACTTTAACTCACTTGTTTCCAGCCCAGCCCCTGGACTCCAACCTCCCAGCAGCCTCGGGAGAACATCTTGGATATTCTCCAGCCCGAAGCGTTACAAATCACAAGTGACAGCACCGAGCACCGCAGGCTTCCCACGCAGCCCCAACGCGTCCCCAACAGCTCCGCGCACCGGTGAAAGCTGGGAAACACCTCCACAACAACACAATCTGCAGAAAACAACCCCGAAACCATCTCCCTTTGCCTGGGAGGGGGCTCGGGACGGCTGTCAAACAGCCCCTTCCTCCTCCCACCACCATCCAGCACAGAGCAGTGGTTCTGCCCTCTCCCCAGCGAGGGCGACGGCCCCGTGGGGCTGCAAAACCCCCGTCCGGATGGGATTTCCTACATCACAGACCCCCTGATCTCGGCGCAGGGCCAACCCCCCAACGTCAGATGCGTTTCCTGCACGTGGCTTTCCTGGTGCTTCACGAAACTCCTCCTGAGCACGAACCTTTTCTGGCAGAGGGGGCACTGGAAAAGCCCCTCTCCCGAATGCCGGCGCTGGTGGTTGAGGAGATAATCCTTCCTCCTGTAGCTTTTGTCGCACTCGGAGCACTTGTAGGGCCTCTCCCCGGTGTGCGTCGTCTGGTGCCTAACGAGCCACGAGTGGCAAACGAAGCTTTTCCCGCAGTCGCTGCAAATGTAGGACTTGCCCCTGCCCTGGCCCTGCTGCTGGCTCGCGGGGCCGCCCCGGGGCCCGAAATGCTGCCTGCACCTCCCGCACGCCTCCGACTTCTCCTGCGGGTGATCCCAGCACGGAGACGAATTCTCCTCGCTTTCCCCAGGCCGCTCCTCTCCGCCGAGGCCGTCGCGGTGCCGAAAGCCGCTCGAATCCGCGAGGTTTTGGCCACCTTGGGCTGGAGCAGCCCCCTGCTGCCCCACGTCTTTCTCCCCCAAGTGCTGTGGGCGAAACGCCCTCTCTCCGAGGCTCCTCTCACCCAAAAACACCTCCCCTTCCCGGCCTCCCACGGGATTTGGCTGCTCCTGCTGGCTGGGGTTCCTCTCGCATTTATTCAAGGCGCACCCCGTCTTTCCGACGCCGTTTTCCTGCCCGCTGAAGAAATCCAAGCGCTCGCCGAAGCCTCGGTCGTAGCGAGTGTCGCCCCCAAGGCCGCTCCCGGGGCCGCTTGTTTCCATCACTTCCGAATGCCAGTGGCTGTCCCACATCACTCCAGGGCTTGGATCCTTGCACAGCTTCTCTCCCGCTGCCTCCGAGTCGCACCCGGTGCCGTCAAAGCCATCGGCCGCAGGGTCCCTCTTTGTGTTTTCATCGGGTGCTGAAACAGAGGTTTCGGAGTCTTTTAATTAAGGGCACCTCTTAGGAGCATCCCTACAAACCTACAGCCGTGCCATGCTAAGGGACAGACTGAAAATGCGCGGTTTTAATGCCGGGAGGGAGAGCAAGCGGCAGCATCCAGCAGAAACAAAATGTTTGGGAAACTAAAAGGTGGTTTTTTCGCAATTGTTTTACGAAATCTGCACCCAGACTCGGCGCTGTCGGTCAGGATTCCTCTCCCTTAAACGCCTCTCCTGCTTTCCTCAAAAAACGTACAGAATTCCCGATAAACCAGCCCAAAAAGCACCTGAGCTGCTCTAGGTGTATCGCTGGCTAAAATTATTCTGCCAACGTCCAAATCCTCGCCTGTGACCACGGGATTTAATGACTGCTTCCCTTTTCCAGATGATTTCTCTTCAGCCCGGCTTCCCAACGCTCCAGAATTTTCCTCTCCCCTTCAAGCGCGTTGCTACAGAAAGACTCCGTGGAGCATCATAAAGGAACCACGGCTTTTAGCAGCGCCAACCAGCTCAGCACTACATGACCTGTGCTGCACCAACACCTCGAGCTCTCATTTCCCTGTCAGTGCACTGGGACGTCAGCACCCAGATGTGTTACAGAATCACAGGATCACAGAATGTGAGGAGTTG
>NW_010192517.1:0-7880 GCF_000695765.1 Mesitornis unicolor
TCTGTGATTCTGTGATTCTGTGATTCTTCCATATTATCAGACAGACAAGTGCTTGGGTAAACATATGGGGCCAGATAATCCTTCAAGGGTGCTTACACAGAACTAAACCTTCAGAACTGCTCAGAATGGCTCCCATGCAGAGAGCCTTGTGGCCAAATGTCAGATGAGCTCATTTTCCAAGGCCTAGATTATCTTTAAAAAGTCTGACTACCATTACAATTAGTAGTAGATTTTCTGCAAATACTGGTTTCCAAGGGCAGAGCCGTTCCACCTGCAAAGCCCATTGAGGCTTCACAGGGCTGCATCAGAGGGAACAGAGACTATGACCCTCCCACAATGTTTGTAGAACCATGAATGGAGATGTGAGCAGGAAGCTTTGCCAAAAGCTGAAGAGCCAGTGTATGACTTAGTGAACCATGTTTTAAACTAACAAACTTGGGGTTAGGGTCCACAGCTGACACCTGTATATCCATAAACAGGGTGGATGAGTGCATATACCAGAGCAGTAACAAATACTCCCCAATCCTTTCCAAAAGCAAGAACGCTAAGGTCAGCCACCTCAAGTGCACATATACCAATGTATGTAATTTGGGCAACAAGTAGGAGTAACTAGAGCTCTGTGCCCAGTCTGAGAGATGTCATAGGGACCACAGAAACTCGGTGGGAAAACTCACATGACAGGAAGACCACAATGAATGGCTACGAACACTTTCAGAAAGATAGAGAGGGAAGAAGATGGGGTGGAGTCGTCCATCAGGTTTGAGTTGTCCATCAGGACCAGTCGTCCATCTGGTTCCTGGAATGCACTGAGGACTGCTTCCTGCATTCCTCAGATGCTGGACATGCTGACTGGGAGCACATTGCCAGATTTACTGCTCACAAACTGAGAAAACTTTTAGCCTGGAGAAGAGGAGTCTGAGGGGAGATCTTATCACCCTCTACAATTACTGAAAGCAGGTTGTAGCAAGGTGGGGGTTGGCCTCTTCTCCCAAGTAGTAAGTGATAGAACAAGACGGAATTGCCTCAAGTTATGCCAGAGGATGGTTAGATTGGATATAAGCCTTGGATACAGTGACCATGACATTGTGGAGTTTAAGATCCTGCTCAGCACACTGAAAACCAATAGTAGGACAAAGACTACAAATTTTAGAAGAGCCAACTTCAATACACTCAGAGCCCAGTTGCAAGGGGTTTCATAGGAAGGATTCATGGAGGGCAGAGGAGCTTGTCATTGCTAGGAGTTACTTAAGAGTGCCTGCTGAAAGCACAAGAACAGCCCATCCTCTGCAAAGGGAGAGGAATAAGGGTGAACAAATACCACCCTGGCTTAAAAATGAGATTTTAGATGTAATTAAAAGGAAAAATAAGTATACTGGCTATGGAAAGGCAGCCAAATAGCCATTGAGGATTACAAACGCCTTGCTAGGGGATGCAGAGATGCAGCCAGGAAGGCTATGGCTAGCTAGAACCGAAATTGGCCAAAGTTGTCAAGTACAAGAAGAAAGGGTTGTTTGAATCTGTGAGCAATAAGCAGAAGCACAGGGAAGACATAGGTCCATTACTAAACAGGGCAGGGAAACCAGTCACTAACAGCACTGACAAGGCAGATATCCTCAATACATCCTTTGCCTCTGTCCTTACTGGCATGGCTGGATCCCAGATCACAAGATCAAGTGGTTAATGACAACTCATGTGTTGACCCACCAGTAGTGGAGGAAGGGCTGATCTGCAGCCCTTGCAAGGAGTCCACCCACATAAATCCATGGGTCTGGTTGGAATCCACCCAGGGTGTTAAGAGAAGTGGCTGATACTGTTGCAAGGAGACTGCCTATAATATTTGAAAGTCTGTATTTGAAGTGCCTATAACATTTGAAAAATAACATCTTCCATGACATGATGAGAGCAGTGAATATTGTTTACTTGGACTTCGGCAAAGCATTTGTCACTGTTTCCTACAGTCTTCTGGACAAACTGACAAGGTAAAGACTAGAGGAGTGGTTTGTGAGATGGGTAGGAAATTGGCTAACAGGCTGCATTCAATGGTTTTCATTCAAGTGACCAGAGGTGCTGTAATTGTAGCAGCCATTGGTGCAGAACAAATTAAAAAGTTACTTAAAACACTAAAACTGAAAAACAATCACTGATGAGTTTTTACAGGACACGTGGAAAGCACTCAACAAAGATCTGTACTTGACTTCTCTGAGAACATGCTCCTCTGTTCTGTGGCTGGGCTGCACAGCTGATCAAAATTAGAGGAGAGGAAACCAGAGGAGCCTCTAAGTAATATGCTGGGAACTCAGCAACACAGGCCAGGTTTCCAGAGCCACATTTTTGCAAAATATATGCTACTACATACCAAATTCAAACAGAGGTTTGTGCAAACTGTAGATTTACTGTAATCATGGCTTCTGTATGTTGTCTGAAATAGCATCGCATATTTTGCATATAGATGACCAAAGACTGCAGAGGGGGAATTTACCCCTGAGGCAAATTGAGCATTCAAGGGAATTACATCAGATCTCAATGTGGCTTTTATTTTATATAAATATTGAGCCATAAACATATGCACAGACAGAGTAAAAGCTCTCTCCATTTGTTCACAATGCGCATGCCACATAGCACTACAGCATGCCTGGTTTTGACTGCAGACCTGAGCAGCAACAAACGATGCAATTCCTAGCATCATCTCAGGCCTTGTTTAATGGAGAGCTTGTCAGTGACAAGCCACCAAGGAGCTGGCAGAAGCAGCATGACTATAGGGGGGCCACAGCCCCCAGCCTCAGCATTTCTGCTCTGCTTTCTGTAGTGCGGTGATCTATGAAGGCAAAATGTGTTTGTACCTTGGAAAATACGGGATTTTTGCTTACTGTGTCTGGATGACTTCAAACTCAGATGTGCTCATTGCCAAACGCAGCTTTTCTGGGAAGAGTGAGAAGGACACAGGACACTTGATTGGCCACTGGTGCTCACCACCACTTCTCCCTTTGCTTTGCAGCTTTTGCCTGAACCCCTCTGAGCTCTGAGCTCCCTGTAGCTGTGCTTTCTGCACACTCAAAAGCTCTGCCACCATCATATACATGGCACAAAAACACGCACAGGTACACAGTGGTAAGAGAAATCACTTTCTGTACCTTCATTGCTTTTAGAATAAATGGAGGGATGGACACAGAACAAACTAATGTCAGATTTATGGACTCAAAGTCTTTCAGGAAGTGGCAGCAATTGAAGAAACTGCCCCAACAGGTCAGTGCTGGTTTGTGTTTGTGTCCTATACAGCCTTCCTGTACTATCCAACAGCTCCTACCATTTTCCCCTGCAGCCTGTGTTACAGGTGGTTGCCAGACAGATCATTGATCTGCTGCAACAAAGCAAGTCCTACATGTTTTTGAAGGAAGCAAAAGTCAATGGTACCAAATGGCTTACAGCTAGCTATGTACGTGTGTTCTTCCTGTTCTGATCTGCTACCCACACAGACTGCTGTCAGAGAGCAGACAGCAGAGGACCTGCTTGGCTTCCACCATGTGGAGATGTATGTTCACACCGTGCCCACAGCAGGAGGGCTAAGAGGACAGCTTGCAGCCTTGGCCATCCCTAGAGGAGCATCCTAGAGGAGCATCCTCCTGTACTGCTCAGAAGATGAACAGAGCCCACCTCAGCCCACAGGGACCAGCTGCTGAGAGGAGAGACAAGATACATAAAGCAAGTGGTGTGGAAGAGAAGACGTACTGGTTAACTTAGTTATATCTCCTGCTCCCTCTGCTTGCACATTTGTTCCAGAGGCACACCTCTGGCATAATTTTGCAGTTTTCTGCTACCCTTCAGAAATCATGAGTGATCCTTGCTTCTGGATCAGTCTGGGAGGACCCACTGAAAGCAGGCAAGATCTAGATCCTCTTGGGCCCAAGGAAATACTACATTGCTACAGGAAAATACCTTTGGGGAAACTATTGCTTCCTATTTGCTAGCTGGGGCTTCCTTTAGCTCACATTTTATCAAAACAAGCATGAATAGGCAGACTACTTCTTGCAGAAGTCATAAAAGCTCCTGTGCATTTTGGGCTAATTCCTGTAGGCACCATTTGGAAACTTACCAGTAACCATGGGGAAGCTCTGAATAGGTACAAAACACTAGCCATTCTGGTTCTTTTCTGGTTCTTTATTTATTTTGTGGTAACTGATACAGGTGATAGCTCCAGGAGGAAGGAAGAGTAAGTTCTTATCATGAAGCATCTTATCTAGGCCTTTTTTTTTGACAACTGGAATGAACATAAAACTTGAATTGTATTGCTAACAGAAGTGAAAATTTCTGAACTAGATCTTTGAGTTAAAAAGAAAATCCACTCACTAACTCATATTAATTCCCTCAAGAAAAGTCTCCCTAAAATGACATGAGCTCCATGTCAGCTCATACACTTTGTATTAAACGTCCATGTTTTCCCAGTGCTTTAATGTTAGGATCATCCCACATATTCCTCATCTAAACTCACAGTACATCTGGGCTTGGCTTTGCCAGTAGCTGGAGGAGGTAGTCACGACCTCAGTATTTTACATCTTGTCAGTTCAAAGACATGTACTGAGAATGAGTGTCTGGAGCACAGATTTATCTGCAGATGGATCAGAATGATATACTTCCCAGGTCCTAAGGGTCCTAGGGAGGCTCTACAAGGGTCTATCTAGCTTCCTGGGAGCTAACCACATTATTTGCTCACTCAGACACCTAAATTTATAGCTCACTATTTAGATTGATCACACATAATGTGACACTAAGGTCATAAACCAGGAATGATTACATCTTCAGTCACCCACATGAGGTTTTCCTTCTGTAAGAAGCATGACACAGGGAGTATTGTTCATCAGTGAAGTAATCTTAATTTTAATAGTTGTTTCTGTATATGAGGAGTAGTCCTCACTGTATTTAACTATCTGTGAACAGAGAATGTGTGCATGCAATGGAGAAGATTGACCACAGAGAGGTGAAAATGAGTCTGCAGTGCAGGGCTGTCATGTGGTGAAAGAGATCAGTAACACAGAAGTTGTATGATGTCTGTTTCAAGTCATCCGTGCTGTTCTTTCCCCTTGTCTGCATATAGGACGATGTGCAGCTCTGCCAAAGGAAAACTGTTTCACCATAATAGTGATGTTTTTGCTTGCCCTATAGCAATACTGAAGAAAAAGGTAATGGCTCTAGCAATGAAGCAGAAACATACAATGAAGAGAAGAACTCCCACTCTGTAAACTTTTGCAACAAAGCTATTGCAACAACTCTTGTAAAGCTATAGAATAAAAAAAAGGCACTTACCACCATCCTGGTGTGAGAAACTCTGTGAAGAGAAAAAACAAGATGTTTGGTTAAACCTTGTATATTTTGGGTGTAATTTGCATGAAGCCTTGATTTTTATGCTAGGCTTGCTTTTATGGCTCTTTGTCACTTTTAAAAGGGCAACTGGAGATGTGGCCTCTCAGGTTTTAGTGCCATTAGAAGCCGAGGGAGAGGGACATGGTGTAACTGATGGGAGAACACTGCTGTTCATTGCAGGCTGTAATCTTTGGAAGTGATGTTTGGGGCAAATGCTGCCATCCCTGGGTGCCACTGGGAGCAGAGGCATTTGAGAGCCCTTCTAGAATCCTGTGGACAACTTTCAGTGGGGCTGAAAGCTCACATGGTTTCCTTGCAGATGAGCTAGGAGACACTATCTGAAATCCCTCTGCAAAAAAAGCTGGAGTGGGAAGGGGAAATCCAAATAATCCAACCAAATTAGTTCTGATACCTACATATCTTTTCTAGTCTTGTTCATCCTGGTTTGAACTAAGTGCTCTGCAACTGCCCCCAGTCTGCTCATGAGTGCATGAACTATAACTGCTGCTTTCAAACACTGCTAAGAATATACCTTGTCTTTTTTTTTAAATACCTTTTGCAAGTTGTCAAAGGATTTTTCAGTCTCCTTTAGTTTCTCCAAAATGATTTGTTCTTTGGCAGATATTTGGGATTCCTCACTTTCTAAATTCTGTATTTCTTGTTCCAGCCTGTGGAAGACATACAGACGTGCAGATACAGATATAACACATGTTAAAATTATTTCAATGAGCCATGCTTTCTTTTAATTAGCATTTCCAGTGTCATCAGGAACAACTTTCACTCATTATTCACAATTGCTTTCCTAGTGTATGAAGGGCAAATTAATTGTTTGTAAATGAGACAGATCGATTTAAAAGAAAAAACAGAAATTCTCTTATTATCAGTTTCTGCAAAAGCATGTACAGATTAATTAAAAATATACCTTGGTATCCCTTCACCCCAATTCCTGTAACATCTCTCAGGTATGGACTTTCATTTTATAAAACATAGTGCAGGATATAACCATAGCTATGCAGTAATAATTAGAGGAATAGGTGTCTCCTAATGCTTCCGTACTTGAGACAATGAAACTGGAAATAGATGTTGGGAGCTGGCAGTCAGTCATGTTAGGAGTTTCTCTTGAACTCATACTTTGCCTACTCATGACAATAACCCTTTGAGAAGCTGAAAGTATTGGATATCCATCCATGCTTCCTACTGTTACTGCATGATACTGGGGACCTGGTAGGCTTTAGGTATTAAAATACACAGGCTGCTCAGAAAATAAACTTATTTTGCTGGAGAGTAATGATTCAGCACTCTTGTTTCCTTTGTCGAGACCTAATTGCACTCACTTGTTAAGATGTGTTGATTGTGATTTGGGATACACTTTAATCAGAGATAGATTCTCCATTACTTTAAATCAAACTTCCTTTAATTGACAGGATTTATGCAGGTGTAGGAATATTCCTTTTATCTGTCTCTCTATTTTTATGTATACCACCATCTTTATTTTATCACTTTTGACCAAAAAAATAAATGAATCTCTAATATGAGCTAAGAGGAACAGTTTTGAACAGGGATAGTTATCTGAAACTCCCTTTGCCTTCAGAAGGAGCTGTAACTGCTCTCAGCTTATTGGACCACATTTCTTTGAATGGGAGAGATCAGCACTGCCCAGTGTTTTCCTTACCCACGGCCGCTTCCTCATGCCTTTCTGCCACCACTTCTCACATGAAGGACCAGGGCACTGATCCAGGCCAAAGGGACAGGTTTTTGCTCTTTCCCAGCCCTGCTCAGCACAGGACTGCATTAATGTTCATTCGATCACAAGGCAGAGGCCAAGGAGAAGGTGACAATGAGCAGGCAGGGAGGAGGGAGGGATTTCAAGGGCTTGACAGCTTGAGTTGCTTGTGAAATTGATGTGGCTAAATATAGGCGCAGGGGTCTAACTTAAGGCACCCATCTGGGAAATTTCCTCCCATTTTCTAACTGTGCATGAATGAAAGATGTGTGGCACTTGCTGATAACGCTTTTCATTAGGAGGAGGCAAAAGTGTCACAGCCTCTAGTTGCTGCAGATGGAAAAAGACAGATTTTGCTCTCCTGAAGTATGTGAATACTAAATAGTCTCAAATTCCTGGTGATTTGTCAAACTGCCATTTTTCTCTCTTAAAATCACCCCCCCTCATCTCAACCCCAGTTGAAATGTCTTAATTCCTGTGATTTTAAAGTGAACTGTTGGAAAGCTCCAACCACTTAATGTTTTCTCCAAATTAATATAAAAACTTAAAAAATGAAAGTATTTTGAATCAAAATAATTTGTTCTGCTGAAAGAGAACAATTTGATACAGGATCATTCGTCCTCCTCATGCTGAGATTTAGGAAGAAAACTTTCAAAAAATACAGTTTCATCCTGACTTTTCTTCCCAGTGTTAAATAAATACCTAGTGAATTAAAAAATAATTTGTCACAGAGGTCAGCTGTTGCCATGCTCCTACTTAAGGAATTTAGAAGTCAACAGGAAGGTGGCTTCTTTTCTTTCCC